>NC_054468.1:13391951-13692487 GCF_017639515.1 Carcharodon carcharias | reverse complement strand
AAGACTGTGAGCCATCTGTTTCATTTGTTCAATTCTAGACACTTACAACCTGATAGGGACCATTAACATTCAAAGAGAAATTTGAAAACCCAGTGATTAACTTAAACAACTACGCCACAATATTTTACATTTTTTAAACAAAACAACCTTTACTATGTATAATATATTTAAAAAACAAGGCAAACATCACTGACAATTCTATAGTTTGTAAATACTGATATAAATCAAGTTCCTCTTTTACTACCTCCAGCTCCCTACCCAACAGTTCCATTATACCTTACGATATTGTGAAAGTTTATTCACTTCTTTTGGGACCAACCCAAAGGTATGCCACATCTCTCTGGAATTCTTTAATTCTACTCAGTGTTTCAGCTATTCCTTGAGGTACAAGTTTCAATGAGATTCTTCTGTTAGCACAGGGCTAAGCGACCCACCCCCCAACTTTCCTTTCAGACCTCATGACTGTACACTCAGTTCAAGCACAGGCTTTACTACCTACTTGCTTAGGGAATTAAACATCAGAAACACCCCTGGTTCCTAATGGCCCTCCATGCTCCTAGTCCCACAATTTGTTCACAGCTCCTGATTCTTAATGACCAACCTAACTGACTGTCTCTGCGAGCAAGCGCACGTACACAAATTAAAACAAAAGGAACCATCCTAAACCAACAGTACATCTCCCATGACAACAATATATTTACAGAGCTGCTTTCAGCTACTTTTGATCTGGGGGACTACAAGAATAATTGTAGACATCATGGTTCTACCCAAAGTTCACAAATGGGTCATCCATTGTTTAAGTTTTCCCATTACCAACTCTAGTCTATTAAATATACGTTACCTTTTAACTATAAGTAACCTGGGCTTGTTTGATTTGTATTTAATCAGAGTTGTGTTTACCAATTTCTCTACCAAGTATTTTCATTTATCTACAATTATTAAAAAAAACTCTAGTTCCCTAAAAGTTATATATCGGAAAAGTATGAATTATGAAACTAGGTACAACTAAGACAAGGTTGCCAATTAAAAACAAACAATGACAGACTAGAGGGGCTTACTTTAGATCATATGAACCTCTTTACATTATTAGAATATCTCGCTATATCAATTTCATAACATGACCAGTTACGTTACTGCTCACTGAGAGGTGTGCCTTTGTGTATGACTGGAGTACATGCCACGTGTAGGGTTTCTTTTATTCATTCAACGGATGTGGGCATCGCTGGCTCAACCAGCATTTATTGTCTTTCTCTAATTGCCCTTGAGAAGGTGCTGGTGAGCTGCCTTCTTGAACTGTTGTATTCCCTGTGCTGTTAGGGAGCAAGTTCCAGTATTTTGATCCAGCGACAGTGAAGGAACAGTGATATATTTCCAAGTCAGGATGGTGAATGACTTGGAGGAGAACTTCCAGGTTGTGGTGTTCCCATCTATCTGCTACTCTTGTCTTTCTAGGTGGCAGTAGTGATGGGTTTGGAAGGTGTTGTCTAAGGAGGCTTGATGAGTTCCTGCAGTGCGTCTTGTACGTAGTACACACTGCTGCCACTATGCATCGGTGGTGGGGGAGTGAATATTTGCAAATGGGTGTCAATTAATAGGGTTGCTTTGTCCTGGATGGTGTCAAGCTTCTAGACTGTTGTTGGAGCTGCACTCATCCGGGCAAGTAGAGTGCATTATACTCCTGATTTGTGCCTTGTAGATAGTGGACAGGCTTTTGAGAGTTACAGGTGAATTACTTGCAGCAGGATTCCTAGCCTCTAACCTGCTCTTGTAGCCATAGTATTTATATGGCTCATCCATTTCAGTTTCTGGTAAATGGTAACTCCCAGGATGTAGATTGTGGAGAATTCAGCAATGGTAATGCCATTGAACATCAAGGGGTGATGGTTAAACTCTCTCTTGTTGGAGATGGTAACTCTGTGGCACCTGTGTGGCACAAATGTTACTTACCACTTGTCAGCCCAAGCCTGGATATTGTCCAGGTCTTGCTGCATATGGATATGGACTGCTTCAGTAAGTAATAATTCACAAATGGTGCTGAACGTTGTGCAATCATCAGCAAACATCCCCACTTCTGACCTTATGATGGAAAGTAATCAATGAAGCAGCTGAAGATGGTTGGGCCTAGGGCACTACCCTGAGGAACTCCTGCAGTGATGTCCTGGAACTGGAATGATTAACTTCCAACAACTGCAATCATCTTTCTTTGTGCAAGGGAAACTCCAACCAGTGGACAGTTCCACGCCCCACCCCCATTGACTCCAGTTTTGTTTGGGTGCCTTGGTGCCACACTCAAAATGCTGCCTTGGTGTCAAGGGCAGTCACTCTCACCTCACCTCTGGAGCTCAGCTCTTCTGTCCATGTTTGAACCAATCCTGTAATGAGGTCAGGAGCTGAGTGGCCCCTGGCAGAACCCAAAGTGAGCATCAGTAAGCAGGTTATTTCTAAGCAAGTGCCACTTGTTAGCTCTGTTGATGATCCCTTCCATCACTTTACTGATGCTTGAGAGTAGACTGATGGGCTGACAATTGGCTGGGTTCAATTTGTCTTTTTTGTGTACAGGACATACATGGGCAATTTTCCACGTTGCCGGGTAGATGCCAGTGTTGTAGCTGTACTGGAACCGCTTGGCTAGGGGCGTGGCAAGTTCTGGAGCACAGGTCTTCAGTACTTTGCCAGAATATTGTCAGCGCCCATAGCCTTTGCATTATCCAATACCTTCAGCTGTTTTGTGATATCTGTCAAATTGGCTGAAGACTGGCATCTGTGATGTAGGTGAGGAATCCAGCAGTCTTTGACCTATGGCTGTTTAAATGGTGCAACTTTTGAAAGAGCAATCATTCCTCTCTAATATCAGTCATTAGACTGAGCAGCATATGTATCTGAACAGGCGATGGTGGGAGTTTATTTTTAGCAATGTTAGTAAAAATTTATCTGCAGCATAAAGACAAGTCTCTTTGATCGAGTAATTTATCAGATAAGGGGTAGAAGTCTTTCACACATTTTCTGAGACAACATCATTCCATGTACACTTGACAACTAAGCTACTATTGGCTAACTCAGAGGTAGGATGATGTATTATTTCCACTGCTCATGCCAACACCGCTCTCCACCCCCCTCCTCTGTGTACATGATCATGTTTTAGTTCACAGAGAGTGACCACTTGCCTATGGAAACAGATGTTTGCATTGGGCACAAGTAAAAAGCACTAAGAAATTACTGAACACAACAATTTGCACTTATATAACATCTTTAAATTTCCTAAGGGACTTAAAAAAAACTTGATACCAAGCCACATAAGGAGATACTAAGGGGCAACCAAAAGCTTGATCAAAGAGGTAGGTTATAGGCACCATCTTAAAGGGAGAGACAGACAGACTTGGGAAAGGGTTTATGGAGGGGATTTCCAAACTTGCAGCCTAGGCAGCTAAAGGTATAGCTGGCAATAGTGATGAATATTGGAGATGCAGAAGAAGCAAGAGTTGGAACTCTGCAGAATTGGAAGATTGTGGGACTTGAGGACATCATAGAGATGAAAATAAAGACTTGATTTTATTAGCACCTTTTAAGACATCCTGAAGTACTTAACTACCAATTAAGTACCTTTGAAATTTAGCCACTGTTGCTATGTAAGAAACAGGGCAGCCCATTTGAACAGAGCATGCACCCAAACAGCATGTGATAATGACCAATCTATTTTTCAGTGATCTCTCTCTCTCTCCCCCTCCCACACACCTTAAACCAGCTTATATTTCAACTCTTTCTTGGACTCCCTCAAGTTCTGTCGAAGGGTCAAGAGGACTCGAAACGTCAACTCTTTTCTTCTCCGCCGATGCTGCCAGACTTGCTGAGTTTTTCCAGGTAATTCTGTTTTTGTTTTGTTTTTCAGTGATGTTGATTGAAGAATAAAAACTTACCAGGACACCAAGGATAACCCCCTTTTCTTCTAAATAGTGCCATGATGTAATTCATGTCAATCTGAAAGAGTGGACTGGACTTTGGTTTAATGTCTCATTCAAAAGGCAGCACTTCCAACAGTGCAGCACTTCCAACAGTGCAGCACTTCCAACAGTGCAGCACTTCCAACAGTGCAGCACTTCCAACAGTGCAGCACTTCCAACAGTGCAGCACTTCCAACAGTGCAGCACTCCCTTAGTACTGGAGTGGGAGTGAGTATCAGCCGATATTTTTGGCCTTACATTCTAAGAAATCCAGAGGCCATGGAGGGATTTGAAAACAAGGATGTGAATTTTAAAATTGAGGCATTGTCAGAATGGGAGTCAATGTAGTTCATAGAGCGGAAGAGTGACAGCACTAGGGAAGCTGTTCAGATATATTGTTACTGAAGACTCCTGTTCTCTCTTCCACAATTTCTTCTCAACTGCCTGCTCCAACATTACAAGCTTCCTCACAAAATAAGCTAGTTTGGTTCAACTGAGAATAATTATATGGGTGTGATCTGTCCACAAAGGCACTACTTCACCATTCACCTTGCACCAGACTGTTGCTTTTGAAGGGCTTAGAGACACATGCACTCAGGTTTACCTAGTTTCAGCAGTAGAATGTTCTAGACATCTTGTGGGTTTGGGTGTGCTCAAGAGCAACTGGGGTTTGGCCACTGGAACAGATGAGTTGATTGCTGTTGTTACTCATTTATTTGTCTCACACCATATCAAATTTATTAACATGGTTTGTCTGAGGAAATCTGCAAGGCTGGCCCCACACAGAACAGCAGTGCTGCTTGTTATGCCAAATGTCTCATTTGTGGTTTTAGTTTTATACTTGCTGGTTAGGTTGCAGTAGTCTAAATTACATTTCCTTTCTGGGGAATAGACTTCTGGTAACTTCAAGAATGCCAAGTCTATACTATTTAAATCATGACCAAAATTTATTGCATTAAACATTTTTTTTGCTCTTAATTGCAATTTTAATTATCAGTTGCGCAACTCAATGTTTAACGTACACCCATGGCTATATTGCAAATAGCACCTTGTGCTCTTATTTTTAAACCACTTACTGGAGATAGATGCAAGAGAAATAGCAAGTACTTCCCCTCCCTTCATTATTTCACTTTCTCTTCCATGGGACAGTTACCGAGGGTGTGCTTATTGACGTTGTCTTCAAATATTTGCCTATCAGCTCATTGTGCTCAACATATCAAGTTTACTTGTATCTTCCAGGTACATCCTAATATCCTTGACTTCCAGGCACATCCTAATACCCGTGACATCTAGGTTTTGATAAAATACTAGCTGTGCATCTCAACATCATAGTAGTAACCTGCCCAAGGACAGCCCCTCTGCTCATTTTTCTACCCAGCATAGTCTTGCACTTTCCTCTTCAGTTGCTCGCAGGAGCCTCCCATTTTCAATTTCAGTGAGCAAGAGCATTGTGACTCTAAAAAGAACACACAAAGTAATTTCCCGTTGCCTGCCTCATGTGTGTTTCATGAAATATAAATCCACTTCCTGAAGGATCCTCCACCTGTAAGCAGCCTCTGTCCATTGAAGTTCTAGGCCACCCACCAGCACCATAGAGAATTTGCTGGTTCTGTTTTTGGTTGTGGGTCATAATCCTGAAAAATTGCAGATGTTAAAATTGTTCCTCAACAGTACTCCAATTAGAACATAACCAGCATGACATAGTCATGCTCGCAGAACTATACCTTACCTCCCAGGTAATCCACTTGGATTGTTAGACAAATATTGTCCGAACAGAACACTTACTCAAAAAGTACAGGACTACAAAATTCAAGATTGCACATTTAAATTGTTAAATATTGAAATTTATAGGGAAATGAGTCAACAGTATACCTTGACGTCAAGGGCAGTCATACTTTACAATGTCCCAGACAACATCATCAACATCCACGACTATGTCCTGTCCCACCGGCAGGACAAACCCAGCAGACATGGCGACACAGTCGGGAGGGGAGTGCCCAACTTCCTGGTGGTCCTCAATATTGACTCCAGACCCCAATGAAATCTCATGGCAGCAAGTCAAACATGGGCAAGGAAACCTCCTGCAGATTATCACATACTGCACCCATCACCCCCCTACCCCCATCAGCTGATCAGTACTCCTCCATGTTGAACACCACTTGGAGGAAGCACTGACAGTGGCCAGGGCACAGAATGTACTCTGGGTGGGGGTCTTCAATGTCCATCACCAAGAGTGACTCAGTAGCACCACCACAGACTGAGCTGGCTGAGTCCTAAAGGACATAGCTGCTAGACTGGGTCTGCGGCAGGTGGTGAGGGAACCAACAAGAGGGAAAAACATATTTGACCTCATCCTCATCAACCTATCTGCCGCAAATGCATCTGTCGATGATAGTATCAGTAGCAGTGACCATCTCACAATCTTTGTGGGGACAAAGTCCCATCTTCACATTAAGGATACCGTCCATTGTGTTGTGTGGCACTACTACCATGTTAAATGGGTTAGATTTTGAACAGCAAGATAAAGGCAAAATACTGTGGATGCTGGAAATCTGAAACAAAAACAAAAAATGCTGGATAAAGTCAGCAGGTCTGACAGCATCTGTGGAGAGAAAGAAAGAGTTAATGTTTTGAGTCCATATGACTTAGCTAAAGAGAAATAAAAATGTGGTGAAATATATACTGTTTAGAGGGGGTGGAACAGATGAAGCTGGATAGAAGGCCAGCGATAGGTGGAGGCAAAAGAGAGATTGCAAAAGATGTCATAAACAAAAGGTCAAAGGGTCATTAATAGTGGTGGTATTGGCTAAAGGAGGTACTAATGGTGACATTAAGAGTGGAAAGCAGAACGTGATAATGGCCCGACCAGGGTAAGCACTCTGGAAAGTGACAGGTGGCTCTGGTGGGGGTGGGGTGGGGGGAGGGAACGGTGGTGGAAAAAAAGATCAAAAATAGGCTAAAAGCTGGGGATAAAACAATGAATAAAAATGGAAATAAACTTAAAAAATGAAAATGAGTGGAAAAAATAAAAATAAAAAAATAAAAATGAATATAGAAAAAAGGGGAATAAAAAAAGGGTGGGGTAGGAGGAGAGAGCTCATGGTCTGAAGTTGTTGAACTCAATGTTAAGTCCAGAAGGCCATAAAGTGCCTAATCATAAGATGAGGTGCTGTTCCTCCAGTTTGCGTTGAGCTTCACTGGAACATTGCAGCAGACCAAGGATGGACATATGGGCATGAGAGCAGAATGGTGTGTTGAAATGGCAAGCGACAGGAAGGTCTGGGTCATGCTTGCGGACAGACCGAAGTTGTTCCACAAAGCGGTCACCCAGTCTGCGTTTGGTGTCTCCAATATAGAGGAGACCTTTTGTTTATGACATATTTTGCAATCTCTCCTTTGCCTCCACCTATCGCTGGCCTTCTGTCAAGCTTCATCTGTCCCCACCCCCCTTAAACAGTATATATTTCACCACATTTCTACTTCCCTTTAGCTCTGAAGAGTCATATGGGCACAAAACGTTAACTCCGTCTTTCTCTCCCAGATGCTGTCAGACCTGCTGAGTTTTTCCAGCATTTTTTGTTTTAGATTTTGAACAGATCTAACAACTCAAGACTGGGCATCCATAAAGTGCTGTGGGCTATCAGGAGCTGCAGAATTGTACTCAACCACAATCTGTCACCTCATGGCCGGCATATCCCCCACTTTACTAAGTCAGGAGATCAACCTTGGTTCAATGAAGAGGGCAGGAAGGCATGCCAGGAGCAGCACCAGGCATTCCTAAAAATGAGGTGTCAACCTGGTGAAACTACAACACAGGACTATTTGCGCGTCAAACAGCATAAGCAAGTGATAGACAAAGCTAAGCTGTTCCACAAGCAATGGATCAGGTTTAAGCTCTGCAGTCCTACCACATCCAGTTGTGAATGGTGGTGGACAATTAAGCAACTCACTGGAGCAGGTGGCTCCACAAATATTCCCATTCTCAATGATGGAGGAGCTCAGCACAATAGTGCAAAAGATAAAGCTGAAGCATTCACAACAATCTTCAGCCAGAAGTGCCAAGTGAATGATCCACTTTGGCGTCCTCCGGAGGTCCTCAACATCACAGATGCCAGTCTTCAGCCAATTTGATTCACTCCACATGATATCAAGAAACGGCTGAAGGCACCGGATACTGCAAAGGCTATGGGGCCTGACAATATTCCTGCAAAAGTACTGAAGGCTTGTGCTCCAGAACTTGTCGCACCACTGGTGTGGGAAATTATCCAGGTATGTCCTATACACAAAAAGCAGGACAAATCCAACCCGGTCAATTACTGCTCCATCATTCTACTCAACATCATCAGTAACATGATGGAAGTGGCCATCAACAGTGTTATCAAGTTGCACTTGCCTAGCAATAACCTGCTCACTGACGCTCAGTTTGGGCTCCGCAAGAGTTACCCAGCTTCTGACCTCATTACAGCCTTAGTTCAAACATGGACAAAGGAGCTAAACTCCAGAGGTGAGGCAAAAGTGAATGGCCTTAACAGCAAAGCAGAATTTGACCGAATGTAGCATCAAGGGGCCTCAGCAAAACTGGGGTCAATGGGAATCAGGGGGAAAACTCTTCACTGGTTGGAGTCATGCCTAGCACAAAGAAAGATGGTTGTGGTTGTTGGAGGTCAATCATCTCAGTTCCAGAACATCACTGCAGGAATTCCTCAGGGTAGTGTCCTAGGCCCAACCATCCCCAAATGCTTCATCAATGACCTTCCTTCTATCATAAGGTCAGAAGTGGGGATGTTTGTTGATGATTGCACAATGTTCAGCATCATTCGCGGCTCCTCAAATACTGAAGTAGTCCATGTCCTTATGCAGCAAGACCTGGATAATATCCAGGCTTGGGCTGACAAATGGCAATTAACATTCATGCCACACAAGTGCCTGGCAATTACCTTCTCCAACAAGAGAGAATCTTACTATCGCTCCTTGAAATTCAATGGCATTACCATTGCTGAATCCCACACTAACAACATCCCGGGGGGAGGTTACCATTGACCAGAAACTGACCTGGACTAACCATATAAATACTGTGGCTACAGGGGCAGGTCAGAGGCTGGGAATCCTGCAGTGAGTAACTCACCTCCTGACCACCCCCCCAAAGTCTGTCCACCATGTTGGAGTGCAGCTCCAACAACACTCTTGAAGCTTGACACCATCTAGAACAAAGCAGCCAGCTTGATTGGCACCGCATCCACAAATGTTCACACTCTCCACCACCGATGCATGGTGACAGCAGTGTGTACCATCTACAAGATGCACTGTAGAAACTCACCAAGGCTCCTTAGGCAGCACCTTCCAAACCCATGACTGCTATCATCTAGAAGGATAAGGGCTGCAGAGACATAGGAACACCACCACCCGGAAGTTCCCCTCCAAGCCACTCACAATCCAGACTTGGAAATATATTGCCTTTCCTTCACTGTCACTGTGTCAAAATCCTGGAAATCCCTCCCTAACAACAGTGTACCTACACCACATGGGCTGCAGCAGTTCACCAGCACCTTCTCAAGGACAATAAATGCTCGCCTAGCCAGTGACACCCCCATCCCATAATTGAATTTTTTAAAAAAGCCTTTGAACTTAACACCAAGCACACATTACCAGAACTACTACTAGTGGCATCATCCTTAGATACTGAGGTGACATTTGAATGAAGCAACTTTGTTTTGGGTTTGGAATGATACAAAACAGGAGGCTATTCAGTCCATCATACTGGTACTGGCCTTTGAAAAAGCTATCCAATTTGTCCCATTCCCCTGTCCTTTCTCCATAGCACTGCCAATTTGTCCCTTTGAACTATTTATTGAATTCTTTTTTGAAAGTTATTTAATCTTTTCCAACCCTTTCTGCATTCCAGGTCACAACTTGCAGTTCATATAAAATTCTCATCACACCTCTAGTTCTTTTGTCTTAAATCTATGTCCTCTGGTTAATGACCTTTTTGCCAGTTGTAGTAATTTCTCCTATGTACTCTATCAAACCATTCATCATTTTGAACATCTCTATGAAATCTCCCCTTTATCTCCTCTGCTGTAATGAAAACTCCACCTTCTCTAGTCTCTCCACATAACTGATGCCCTGGAACCCCGCTACTGTGCTAGTAACCTCCTTTGTACCCTCTCCAAGGCCTTGGCATCTTTTCTAAAATGTGGTGCCCCAAATTGGACAAAGTACTCCAGTGGGGCTTAAGCAGGGATTTATTATGGTTTTGAATAACTTGCTTGGTTTTGTACTCTATACCTGTCTTTATAAAGCTATGGATCCCAGGTTTTTTTTTTGAACAGCCTTCTCAACTTGATCTGCAGCCTTTAAATATTTTTGCACATATGCACTCAGGGTCTCTCTTGCGCCCCCTCCGAAATTGTACTATTTATTTCAAATTGCATCTCGTTTGCCTTCAAATGTATCACTTCACACCTCTCTGCTACACGTCTTGCCCACTTCACCAGCCTATGTCCTCCTCACTGCTGACTACATTTCCGAAATGAGAGAATTAATCTTTTGATTGTGTCCATTCTATGTCGCTGGGCTAGTAAGTCTGAACCCCAAGGCTAATGCTCTGGTGGCATGGGTTCAAATCCCACCGCAACAGCTGGTGTAATTTTAATTCAATTTGGAATGGAAAGCTAGTCTCAGTAATGGTGTCCATGACAACTACCATCGATTGTTGTAAAAACCCCATCTGGTTAACTAATGTCCTTTAAAGATGGAAATTTGCTATCCTTACCCGGTCTGGCCAACATGCGACTCCAGACCCATAGCAATGTGGTTGACTCTTAATTACCCTCCAAAATAGCCTAGAAAGCCACTCAGTTCAAGGGCAATTAGGGACAGGCAACAAAATGCTGGCCTTGCCCCCATCCCACGAAAGAATAAGGAAAAAAAGACTGGTGAAGTGGGCAGACACATGGCAGTTGCAATTTAAGACAAACTAAATGGCACAATTTTAGAGGTTGCACAAGAGCAGAGGCACCTGGGATTATATGTACACAAATATTCTGAGTTAGGGCTTAACTGGCAATAAGGCAACCAGGCTAGGGTAAGCCCTTTCCAAACCTTCAGATGCACAGACTCAAACAGGATAATCTAGTTAAAAAAAATAAAATATAACTGAATTCCCTGGGCTTCCAAGAATGGATTAGCTGGACAGAGGGACCCTAGATTAGTTATTCCTTCTCTACTTTTCAATATGAAACATCAAACTCAGGCCCTGGCTGCCCTTCTCAGGTGGATGTCAAAGATCCCATGACGCCTTTTCCAACAGTAGTAGAGTTGTTCCTGGAGTCCTGGCCAATAATTATCTTTCAACAATCACTAAAAAAGATCAGCAACGTTATAATGATCAGATATCTGTGGAGCACACAATGCATAAATTGAGTGATTCCTTAATTGCAACAGCAAAACTTTAAAAGTATTTCATTGGATGTCAAGTGCTATGAGACTTCCTGAGGTTGTGAAAGGTGCTGTATAAATGCAAGTTCTTTCCATCATTATGGACCATATACAAGCTGACAAATGTCAAGTATTTGGACATTCTTCCAGTGCTGGAGAAACTGCATTATTTAAACTACAGGATAGGTGAACAGGCAGAGGTGATATGGGCACCATCAAATTAACTACCTCCTGTCCTGCAGTTTCAAAAGGATGTTTCTTGTATTTTCCCATTCTCATCCGATATTCACATGTATTCTCTTTCCAGAAGGCAGTCATCTAATCATAAGCAATGATTTTCTCCTTTCTATAGTATTTATGTTTATTGATTGACTGACAGAAAAAGATAAATAATTCACTTGATGTTCAATGCACAATAGGACACATTTGTTAAATTATCTTTCCCAAATCTTTATTTAAAAAACCCCACAGAATGTTCTCCCACATTCAGGAATGTAAATTACAGTATTTGGCATTTAGTGTTAATATACTCAGCATGATGCATCAATCTATGACACATTTTGCACCAATTCAGCAGTCAATGCAATAGGTTTGAAAAGATTTTTAACCCAGTGAATATATAAAGTACAAAGAACAAATGTGTTGTGGCATTCACCCAACTTAAAAAAATAAAAAATAAGTTCAAGTTCCGAAGTGAAAGCAAAGTCCTCAAAAATGTGTTTTAAAAAGTGCAACACTATTAGAAAATCTAATTTCAGCTCTGTTGCACCTGCTCCATGTGTATGCTCGAACGTAAAGAAAAATTCAAATTGATGTAATTAAATCACAAGGATGGACACCAAAGTCCACAGGAGGACTATATAGAATAAGGAATATGGAAGATCTAATTGAAAATATTTACAGTCGTACAGTTCCCTGCAAACTAATCTCAGACCACAGCCCTTCTGCTGTCCTTCACAAACTGAACATATAAAAACACCAAATTTACAGGAGCTGAGGGTGGCAATATTTCTTTAACATAAGTTTCCTTAACAAAACTTGAGTTCACTTGTGTTTTATCTTAAGAGCTGAAGACAACAACACAGAGAACCCAGACTCAAAAAACCCAAAGTGTAGTTACAATATGAAAATTTAATTTCATGCTTAAAGAGTTGTAGTTCTGATTCGGCAACCCAAGGTACGTTACCCTGATTGGCAACACAAATTATTGCTCACTGTACATATATATCGACTACAGGAGGTCTTGTAAAGTCACAAATTAGTACAATTTCTTAGAAAACTTACGTTCTGATAACTAAAAGTTTCCTTACTCAAGCCTGGAGTTCAAATTTCCAAATCAAAACTTCAAATATCATTCCCAAATTAACACTACTCCTCTCTTGTCCAAATTAAGTTTTAACAAAGGCAGAGTTAATAACAAGGTGGAAAGGTCAAGTTCCAGCTTAAGTCAGCACTGGTGCTATAGCCATTAACAGCAGTTACTGAAATGCACATTTCTGACAGCTGCTATTCGTAACTGAGTTTGGGAACTATAATCCAAGTATATCATAGTCACAAAATCAGCTACTGGATATTTTTTGAAGATTCCTTAGAGATCTTTGTGGAGGAGTCCAAGAATGGTACAGCCTGAGTGCAATAGAAAACATTATTTCAGGAAACGCTATTGCTTTTTTGAGATTCAGTAGCAAGTTAAGTGACTGTAGCTTCGCAGGGACATCCCTTAACCTTGAGAGTAAAGCTTCACGTATATATATATATGGAAAGTGCAATTGTCCTTTTCATTTAATTTCCTGAAGTGCAGGCCCACACGAGTATACATGGAAAATACATCATCCACAAATACAAATAATGGGTAGCAAAAGGGATCAGTTATTGTTTAAATATGGGTATTTTTGTCACCTTGTGAACGTGCCATGCAAAATTTACATTTTGGAACAATAGATTGCACTATAGGTGCTGGTTGAGATATTCCATTTTTGCGCTAGCCAGCCAGTGATTCAATTTAATGGCTAGAAAATTATGGACTAGCGAGCGCAGAAGTGGAAAACTCTAGTTAGCCAAATAACTTGCCCCGGCTGTGGGCTTGTACTAAATGGGGGACTGATCTGACAATTCATAAGCGACAATGTCAAGGTAAGTTACAGATTATATTCCCCATCTCACCCCCAAGCTCTGATCACACACAACACACACCAATAAATATCAGAATGACAAGATTAGGTGTCAGCTTTCATTTTAAAGGGGACTATGGATTGGGCACCTGTGATGCAAAATCCTTTTTATTCTCCTTAGAGTTAACTAGCCCCCATTTCCATTAGGTTTGGTTAATGTATAATGAAGACACATATTCACGTGATACAACGACATCAGAAGAATGATTTCCTGTTGAACAGCAATTAGCAAAACAGATAATTGCAGGCTGTGTCAAGTAAGATGAGGTCAAGTAAATTGGGATTTTACTCTCTCAGGTTTAGAAGAATTGAGAGATGATCTCATTTAAAAATACAAGATTTTGAAGTGGCTTGACAGGGTAGATACTAGAGATTGTTTCCTCTGACTGGGGAATCGAGAACATGGGGGTACAGCCTCAGGATAAGGGGTCATCATTTAAGAGTGATATAACTGAGAAATCTCTTCAAAAGGCCGGGAATCTGAATTCTCTACCAAAAAGGGTTGTGAATGCTCCATCTGAATATATTCAAGGCTGTGATAAACAGATATTTGATCTCTCAAGGAATTAAGGCATATGGGGAATGGACATGGAAGTAGGGTTGAGGCAATCAGCCATAATCATGTGGAGCAGGCTTGAGAAGCCATATGGTTTACTCCTGTTCCTTTTTCTTGCTGCTGCAGATAGAGGCACTAATCTCCCTGCAGTCTAAATTCTTTTGCAGTACTGAGCTACATGAGACATCCCAAATTTACTCCCTACAGCCTGTGAATTATCGCAGCCAGGGAGTTAGTGGGGTGGGGACCTGGGTTTGGGAGGGAGGGTGCTGGGGTAGGGGGAGAAAAATCAGCTAGGATTCTCAAGCACTATCTTAGAGCCCCGCTGGACAGTGTAGTGTGTAGAATCAAGCGAGGGTAAAGATCAGACTGAGCAGTGATACCTGTCACAATCTAATAGTCTGCCAGCACTCTCTGTCTGGTATTCATTTCTGCAACATCACATCAGGTTTAATGGTCTTAGTCATAGTGCAATGATGCCAGTTTGAGACAACTTGTACCTTTATGCCCTGCTGTTTACTGAGATGGAGAGATTGCAGGAAATGACCAAAGGTCTATGCAAACTTGAGGTAGATTCCAAATCCCAAATACATTAACCGCCCCTTTCAAAAAAAACATACCAGGCTATGACTGTGGCGTGTTTAACATGAAAATCATATCTTACCAGCTGAATATGCTCCAGACTGAAAAACCTCACTATGAAGATGTTCAATTCTTGATTGCGAAATGTATAAATTTAGTTAATTATGGTCCCCTAATATTTACTTGTGGAATTCATTCAACCATATCCCCCTTTTAAAAAAAAGCATGAAACAAAAATGTAACTATTCCTCCAAATCAAATAAAAAACATCAACACATGATCTCTTTTTCTATTTTTGTTGCATTTTGGCACATGCACAAATATTAAATCAAGAATGGTCTGAGTCTGAACACTTGCATTAAATTGCCTTTACTTTCAGAAAACTCCTGCAGCAACATGGTAGTTACTCTGTGCATCAAAGTATATAAAAATATTAAGTAGCAGAGGTAAGGTAAATCCAGATTACTTAACCCTAAAAAACAGGCAGAGAATAAAATAATGAAAATGAATGAAAGGTAAACTCAGAACAGGTAAAAGAAATAACTTCCACTCAAAATAAATATTGCTCCGCTCATCTACCAAGTAAACCCATTCTGTAATTCAAGTACAATTAGTTACCTTAAGAGTTTATGCAGTGAACAGATGGGGCTTGACAGGGTGGTCTGTTCTCACTCCTAACTTCGCTTACATTCATTGATCCAGGTATGTGTCCATGATCATTTATGCCACAGCATTTAAATGAGTACCGTTTAAAAACTGGCAAAACTGGTTAAGATGTGTTAATTCAGAAAGTATTGCATAATCATAATTAAACAAATGGTTCTGCATTGTAATAATCCCCAATCCCCTCAATTTTATTCACCATTAGTACAAGTCACAATCACAATTTATAATATACTAGAACTAAAGCAGAGACCATAACTCAATATTCTGGACATACTCCTTATCAAATCAATACTCACTGGTGTGGTTTTTGCAGAGCAAAGAGCAAACTCATTCACCAGCCCCATGAACAGGAATCTAATCTAAATCTGTTTACAGTGGTCTGACGCTGACAAGCATTAATTCTCACAATTCATAATTATCTCTAAGCTATTAATATTAGCCCATGGAATCATTCTTCAGGCAATTCCTTGGATAGATTCCAGGTTTGCTTTCCACTGCAGTGCTCCAGTATACAAGACTCTGCTCAAACACACACAAATACCGAGGGGGGCTTTTCTTCCCAGAGCCTGCTTCTGAAATCAGAGATTTCAGAGTCTTAAGAGCTGAATTCATTACTTTACATTCAGAGGAATGTGGTTATGGTAATCGGATCAGAGGTGTTTTTCAGCAAAATTATTCAGTCAGTATGGTTAACAAGCTAACACAGAATGCAGAGATTCATCAGGGATATGATGTTGCTGTAGAAGCTCCCTCAACCCCACACAAATGTAGGGAACATTTATACTCGCGAAATCTATCTTAACTTTAAAATAAATACCAAAATTTCAATGAATCTCTTGCTCCTTCAAATCACCTCTTGGGGAGATGTTTATTTTTCACTGGTAATGTTGAAAATCTAGCCATGTTCATTTGTGTGCATATTTATGACTTTTACAAGCCATGAGCAGCAGAAATCTCTCCCCAACATTTCTCAGGTTGCTCCTTTAATCCACAATTATTAGCCAATAATTTAGCGCCTTCCAGGAAATTGCCACAACAACAGGGATGGTAGGACCAGAGCATGGGTTGATAGAGGGTGAATGTATCTGAAGTCAGTAATTGATTATTTATTTCATAAAACCACAATATAATGTATCATTGAACTCAGTGATGAAGTGTTGAATTAAATAGAATCAAACTGACATAACACACTTCTCCCTCATCAAAATGACTTGCAAATCACACCTTTGAGAGCAAATGGATTCTGTAAATTTTGGTCTCTTGCTCTAATGGAATGGTACAATCTCAGAGCTTGTATTATCCCAATCCAATCCCTCATGTGATGCCACAAAGTGAAGACTCCCAGGCGAAGGAAAAGCTGACCCATTAAAATAAACATCAGCGAAAGGGGGAAAAGCAAGCCAGGATGGAATATTTGTCTTGAACAGATAGCAGAGAACTGCGACCTCCTTCAGCACAAAAGCTTAGAGATGAGACGTTACACTCCAATCGTAAAGGGCGAAACACATGGGTCTGGGTATTAAGAATTAATTTAATACACCATGTATGCAGAACAGCAAGATATATTGGCTAATGAAAGAAACCTTGCATATTAAGAAAAAATGAAATACCAATAACCATTCACGAACTGACAAAAGATGGATTCCCACTTAACTTGATGTCAGTATATACCCGTAATTATGGTACTTAACTGAACCAGTCCTTGTTATTTGGTCCGACAGGAGACAAACTGTACTTATCAACATTGTACCTGAAAGGCACTCATGCGGCATATACACATGACAGTACAAAACTAAACTAATATTCTTTCACACTAGCACTGTAAACACAATCAGTAGTTGTTGCTAAATAGTTACAAGACACAAAATAAACGGAAGTAGCTTCTGCTAAACTGAAAACTTGGTGCTTGAGCCCTAATAAATCAAAAGAGCCATAAAACATTGGAGTTAAGACAAATTAAATTGCAAAAATTACGTAAGAGAATTGAGCGGGGCAAAAATGAGAAAAGGGTTCATGTAACAGTTAGAGGTCCCAGAAACTTAGTTGTGGTTGACGCTAGTGTTGCAATACTCTAATTTAAAATAAGCCAATATTTAATCCTTTATTCAAAACCCATAACCACATATATGAATGAAAAGCCTAGCGTTAATCTGTCAAGTCCTCAATTTCCTGATTCCAAGTTTCATTGACAATTGGAATCAGCAACAGGGTTCATACCATCAAAGTTGAGGGTCCAGTATGACTATAAAACACCTTAAGCCTTGAGTTAATTCGACTCCTACCATCAGGAGCTGGTTTGTAGATGACCAGCAACTTGGTGAAACAAGAAGGGCCAAGGGAAATGTCATAGCCAGTATGATGTCTGTTAACTGGCCATGAATTAGTACTATGGCAAATATTAAGAAGGGTCTCTTTTTCCCCTCCAAAAGCTTTAAATGCTAAATGGATCTGAATGAAAGTGGAGTTAAGACATGAAATAAAATCATACAAGTAGGAGCTGTTGAACGCCAATCTGGTTGGGTCTTTAATAACCTGCAAACTTTTATCTCCACAGATGCTGCAAGACCTGGTGAGCTTATCCAGCATTTTCTGCTTTTATTTAAAAAAAATTATTTGAAAATATGTCCAAACAAGAGCATGGGCAACATGTCGGGATTTAGGTAGTGGTGTGGTCCATTAGGTCATTTAGATATTTTTCCCACAGCAGATTTCTTGGACTCTTTAGGCCAGTCAGTGGAAACATTACCAGTTTAAAAGGGAAACATGTCCTTGAATGACCAGTAACACAAGTCATGAACCTTCATTCCAGTAGTTAGCAAACTAATTTTTTATAGTAATAAAATCGGTACACTAAAGATTATTTGAGGGATAGGGGAGAAAGAACAACTTAAAATGATAAATTACTATAGAGTAGGTAAATACTTGGATGGCCACATAGCATTTTATACCTACACTATTCAGTTTACGAATCATTCTGTATGTGAAGCTTTCAAAACCAACAAACTCCCACTCTCTCTTGGCAGTTGTACATAATCAAGAACATTCTCTTACAAAAACCAAAATAATTACTTCAAACTATACAGACTCAGATTCTCCTGCAAATTTGGCCAATAACTTAGTGCATTCACTGCATAGTCCAGGTCTGGGCATGTTCCCAATACCCATGCAGTTGTATCACTAGCTCACTGGTATTTTAAGAAGAAATGACATGCAGTTTCCAAATTAAACTTTGCAATAAGCATTTCTGAATCATGAACAACATTCATCCTGGCTGAGTCTCATGCATTTCAGCAACGTGAATAAATAGGCCATATCCCATTCCCTTGGTGCATAAGTGTGGATGATTGTTTTTGCTATGGCAATGACTGGTCACTGCTCCCCATAATTCATAATTGAATAACCTACCAGCATTCACCATCCTGCACATGAAAAATGCCCACTTTGCCAAGGTATCATGGGACTGCTGGCACCCAGTTTTCATTCCCCAGCAGTTGTCTTAAGTAGAAAAAGAATGGGGGAGAGGAGGGGAAAGGAATCAAGAGTTTGGAAAAATATCTTGTTCCAGCAGCTCTGTACTACCCAGCACTCAGTTTGACAACAATAAACTTCAACAATGGTGCAAGTTATGATGGCAGCCAACATCTGCACTGTTACATTCATTTGTCTAACCATACAGAAAATACTGTGAATGTTACTACAGTACTCAAAAAACAGAACAGACCATGAAACAAGAAGCGGATATGGTCTCTTTACTAGTCTTAAATGTGTGACAGATTTAAGGGGGATGTGTAGCATATTGACCTATACCATAATGCTAAAGTACATATACTGGTACTTCTCAGACTTCCCCATAAGTAGTTATGTGCTTTAAATTGATAGATGCCCAGAATGGGGAGTTTAGTATGAAAAGCAGCACTCTAGCCATTGACATTAATCATTGCAACAGGACATTCTGGCAATCATTAAGCCCACTCTTGTCATCACAAAAAAAGGATAATATTGCAAAATGAAATAGTCTAAGTACACCAAAATCCTATCATGCAGCTGAATTTGACCCGTTCATTATCTGTAAACCGATGACTCTGAACATAACAAATAACATCCCCTCTTAGTCATAAGTAATGGCACTGGCTTTCTACCCTTACAGAACAACGGACGGAATTGTTGAATGCAACCCCAAAACATCATTAACATTTCCTGCATCTCAAGTAATAAAAGAAACAAATTTAACTTAGTCACCTATTTTAAACAAGGGATGCTTTAAGAAAAGACGTACACAGAATATCTCATTTTAGCTGGACTGCACACAGCTGTTTTAAAGCAGAACAACAGACTCCGCTAGGAGTGTGGTCATCTCTTTTTGCACATTTAGGGTTATGCGGCACAAAAGTCTCTTTCAGGGAGGTAAGGGACTGAGTTAACTGTGCCAAGTATTAAATGCAACCACTAAAACCTGAAGTTTAAATGGGTGTGGACAAGGCAGGAACATAATAACTTTATTTTATTTTATGACCAGATAAAACTGCAGCCCAAATTTGGCAAAGTTACACTTCTCACAATTCTAACATAGAATCAAAACTATATTCACTAAAGTAAACTAATACTGGTGGGGAAAAAGTGGGGCAGGAAGAAAGTCATAATGAGACAAATATGTAAAGTCTGTTCGATTAACTGTAAAAGAAATCATCAAAATATAGTGCATTCAGTTTAGCAGGTTATGTCTCTTCAAAATATAATTGTAACTGCAATTTATCAAACCGACAATAACGATTTTCTTTACATGGGACCATGGGTGACCCTTGTGTGTTGTTGCAAAACAGAAAGAGTGTGGAGGATGAGAAATATCAAAAGTGAAGCTGATGAATATCATTAGAATCTAGTTACCCAGGAATTCCTACCGAGTTTTGCTTCTGCTTCTTAACATGAAATTACTTAAATTTGAATCTCTCATGGAGCAACAAACAAACTTCATGTAGTGTCAGGTGTGCAGCAAAGTATTGTAGTGAAAGCTACTGAATTTTACTTATGTATTGAAACGTGTTTCTTTTTCCAGGGCAAGGTGGAGGAGTACGGCTATGAATGCATTTTTCATTTCCAAGCGTTTGAGCAATTCCTAGGAAAACTTTGTTCTGTTTTCCTGGCATGCTGCAGCACTACAAATAGCAGGAGACAGTCATTTTAGTCATTTATGTATGAAATATAACAGTGACAATATGTGGCAGATCACTCCCAGCTCTGCATAACTCCTTAGTTCCAGTGGACTATACTGGCAGGACTGAAAGCCTATATTGACACAATACGGTGCAGAACAAAACTTTACCGGCTTTTATATATATATATTTATATAAAAAAGACACCTTTCACATCAGTGCAGACAAAAGTATAGTCACAGCATGTTTGTGCACGTTATTTTGTAATTCTCATTTATGTGGTCCCAAAAATCTTCTGATAACTTAAAAAAAACCTAATAGTCAAATGAGATAAATGCCGTCAGTTTTTCTACAATTCAGTTTTTGTACATGATCCTGCTGGTAATGTATGAGTAGTTGGAAGCAATGTTTGAAATGCTTTTCTTCCCTTAACCTTTGACACACCTTTCCAGTAGATAAGGGCAATGTTTTACCAGCAAAAGCATTTTTGTCAAAGCCATCAGCTGCCATCTCCCTGAGCAATACTACCAGCCGCAGGCAGGTAGAGGTGTCTTGGGGGAGCAAATGAAGCCTTTAAGTCATGCACTTAAGAGTTTACCATAACACCAACAGAATAAAGTTAACTTTCCACCCAAACTCCCAATGAAAAAACAAGCAAGTCATTTCTTAGGCAAGCTAAGATAGCACTTGCTCCCTGACAAAAACTATCCTGTCCACCAAGTTAACAGCGTCTCTCAGCAGGAAATATAGCGGAAAAAAGGTAATCGCTCAGCTGCAGTGCTTGAGAACTCCGTCAATTAACCTGTTGCTTATTGTTACATTGGAATAGAAATACGTAAGTAGTCATTGGTCATCTGCTGGATTAGAGCTGGGATGAGCATTCTCAAACCATTAGCTGTACAGAGAAAAGGCTTCTGCTACTAAAGCAAGGCATTCATTGTTTTCAGCTCTTTCACATGCAAGGTTGGAGGCACTGGGCACAGTGTGCAGATTCCAGCTCATCAGACGCATTCCTCAGCTGACATCAGAAGGGGATTGATATATTCGAAGCCTTCAAATTCTGATTGGTCAATCTTCTTTACAGCGTCACTTTAAAAAAAAACAAAAATATGGGAAAATGGAAAGTATTAAAAAGAGTAATAATGACATCAGAGCAAGCCACCAACATTACACACTCCTGTACAACACATCAGTGGGACTTGGTGGGGGGGGGGGGCGGGGAAGAAGGGGGAGTGCCTTATAATTTAACTGTAATAATATAATCAATGCTTAGTTGCCTTAGAGAAAGTAATTCTGGATAGGGCAGATGGGGAAAAAAGATCAGACAGTTAAATCCTTGCAACTCAGTTCAATGGAGCAATAATGGAGACTTGGCAGCCGGTTGTCTGACTGCACTTTCAGTTACGTAAATTACTCGTGGCATAGAGGGACAGAAGGGAAACTGTCTAAAAGGTCAAGAGTGAAACTAAAGTAGGTGATTTGTTTCAGTACGACAGCCTGCAACATATCCTACCTGTAGCTGAAATTGCTGATTGAGTACAAAAACAGAATTACCTGGAAAAACTCAGCAGGTCTGGCAGCATCGGCGGAGAAGAGTTGACGTTTCGAGTCCTCATGACCCTTCAACAGAACTAGGTGAATCCAAGGAGGGGGGTGAAATATAAGCTGGTTTAAGGTGTGTGTGTGTGGGGTGGGGTGGGGGGGTGGGGTGGGGGGGGGTGGCAGGGGTGGGGGAGGTGGAGAGAAGTGGAGGGGTTGGTGTGGTTGTAGGGACAAGCAAGCAGTGATAGGAGCAGATCATCAAAAGATGTCACAGACAAAACAACACAGAAGTGTTGAAGTTGGTGATATTATCTAAACGAATGTGCTAATTAAGAATGGATGGTAGGGCACTCAAGTTATAGCTCTAGTGGGGGTGGGGGGAGCATAAAAGATTTAAAAATATTTAAAAATAATGGAAATAGGTGGGAAAAGAAAAATCTATATAAATTATTGGAAAATACAAAAGGAAGGGGGAAGAAACAGGAAGGGGGTGGGGATGGAGGAGGGAGTTCAAGACCTAAATTTGTTGAATTTAATATTCAGTCTGGAAGGCTGTAAAGTGCCTAGTCGGAAGATGAAGTGCTGTTCCTCCAGTTTGAGTTGGGCTTTACTGGAGCAATGCAGCAAGCCAAGGACAGACATGTGGGCAAGAGAGCGGGGTGGAGTGTTAAAATGGCAAGCGACAGGGAGGTTTGGGTCATTCTTGTGGACATTCTTGCGGTCTGTCCACAAGAATGACCCAAACCTCCCTGTCGCTTGCCATTTTAACACTCCACCCTGCTCTCTTGCCCACATGTCTGTCCTTGGCTTGCTGCATCGCTCCAGTAAAGCCCAACGCAAACTGGAGGAACAGCACCTCATCTTCTGACTAGGCACTTTACAGCCTTCCAGACAGAATATTGAATTCAACAACTTTAGGTCTTGAACTCCCTCCTCCATCCCCACCCCCTTTGTTTCTTCCCCCTTCCTTGTGTTTTTTCCAATAATTTATATAGATTTTTCTTTTCCCACCTATTTCCATTATTTTAAATATTTTTAAATCTTTTATGCTCCCCCCACCCCCACTAGAGCTATAACTTGAGTGCCCTACCATCCATTCTTAATTAGCACATTCGTTAGATAATATCACCAACTTCAACACCTTTGTGTTCTTTTGTCTGTGACATCTTTTGATGATCTGCTCCTATCACTGCTTGCTTGTCCCTACAACCACACCACCCCCCTCCACTTCTCTCCCCCCACCCAACCTCCCCCCACACCACACCTTAAGCCAGCTTATATTTCACCCCCCTCCTTGGATTCACCTAGTTCTGTTGAAGGGTCATGAGGACTCGAAATGTCAACTCTTTTCTTCTCCGCCGATGCTGCCAGACCTGCTGAGTTTTTCCAGGTAATTCTGTTTTTGTTTTGGATTTCCAGCATCCGCAGTTTTTTGTTTTTATTGCTGATTGAGTACTTCAATTGTGCACAAAAAGCTGAAATGCAGTTCGAGAGACAGATCATTTGTCCTAAACATAATCTTACAAAATAAGAGTCAGAAGCCACAACCAGGGATATATGAAAGAAAATTTTGTATTTATCTAAATTTTACACCACAAATCTTTGCAGGTGGAAAAACAAGTTGACAAAGCTGTTTTTATTTAATAAGGTGCAATCCTCGGCTTTATAAAAAGGTATAAATCTTGATATCAACCATCAGATTTATCACAATTTAAATAGTGAGAGAGGTCAGTAGTTGGGATTATTCTCCATGGATCAGGAAGGTTGAAGTGTCAAAATTTTAATGCATTTTGATATAGTGGGTATAACTATTTCCATTAGCAGAGGATACAGGTTTACGATAACTGCCAAAAAAGCCAGGGGTAGATGCAAAGAATTTTTTTTTGCTCTGAGTTATGATGTGAAATGCACTGCCTAAAAGGTTGGTACAAGCCGATGCAGCAGTAACTTCTAAAAGCAACGTGGATATAAACTTAAAAAGAAAAATGTTGCAGGACTAGTAGGAAAGAGCAGGGGAGTAGGGCTAAATGGATAGCTCTTTCAAGAGATGGCCACAATGGGCCTCTCTCTGGGCTGTATATCTACGACACTATGAAACAATAGCAGTTCTATTTTAGTTTATTTCAAATGTATTTAATGCCCTCCTAAAAATCATGATTAAATTCAATATAAAATATCTATAGAATGAAGCTACATTAAAACTATACAAATTTTCCTGGGTTATTCATAGAAGATGTCACATAAATGATTGCCAATGCAACAGATGCACACAATATAGTCGTAGCTTTCTTGCTTCCTTTACAGCACACATTTTTAATTAGAATATAAACCAAGGCCAATAGAAGTATTAAAGGCACAAAAAATTTAGTCCAGCCTTATCAAGGTATACTGAAACAATTTTAGCTGTTCACAATGTTTACAATTTTGCATGGTGAGGGTGATAAGTAGAATTTTTTTTATTCATTCATGGGATGTGGGCTTCGATGGCTGGGCCAGCATTTATTGCCCATCTCTAGTTGCCTTTGAGAAGGTGGTGGTGAGCTGCCTTCTTGAACTGCTGCAGTCCATGTGGTGTGGGTGCACCCACAGTGCTGTTAGGAAGGAAATTCCAGGGTTTCGACCCAGCGATACTGAAGGAACGATGATATATTTCTAAGTCAGGATGGTGAGTGACTTGGAGGGGAACTTCTAGGTGGTGGTGTTCCCATCTATCTGCTGCCCTTGTCCTTCTAGATGGTAGTGGTCGTGGGTTTGGAAGGTGCTGTTGAAGGAGCCTTGGTGAGTTTCTGCAGTGCTTCTGAGATGGTACACACTACTGTCACTGCGCGTCAGTGGTGGAGGGAGTGAATGTTTGTGGATGTGGTGCCAATCAAATGGGCTGCTTTGTCCTGGATGGTGTCAAGCTTCTTAAGTATTTTGGGAGCTGCACTCATCCAGGCAAGTGGAGAGTTTTCCATCACACTCCTGACTTGTGCCTTGTAGGTCCGGCTTTGGGGACTCAGGAGATGGGTTACTCATTGTACTATTCCTAGCCTCTGACCTGCTCTTGTAGCCACAGCATTTATATGGCTAGTCCAGTTCAGTTTCTGGTCAATGGTAACAGGGTGTTGACAGTGGGGGATTCAGTGATGGTAATGCCATTGAACATCAAGGGGCGATGGTTGGATTCTCTCTTGTTGGAGATGATCACGGCCTGACACTTGTGTGGTACGATTGTTACGTGCCACTTGTCAGCTCAAGCCGGGATATCGTCCAGGTCTTGCTGCATTTGGACAAAGACTGCTTCAGTATCTGAGGAGTTGCAAATGCAATAAGCAGCAAACATTCCCACTTCTGACCTTATGATGGAAGGAAGGTCATTGATGAAGCAGCTGAAGATGGTTGGACCGAGGACAGTACCCTGAGGAACGCCTGCAGTGATGTCCTGGAGCTGAGATGACGGACCTCGAACAACTACAGCCATCTTCCTTTGTGCTAGGTATGATTCCAACCGGTGGAGAGTTTTCCCCGATTCCCACTGACCCCAGTTTCGGCTCCTAGGGCTCCTTGCTGCCACACACTGTCAAATGCTGCCTTGATGTCAAGGGCAGTCCCTGTCATCTCACCTCAGGAGTTCAGTTCTTTTGTCCATGTTTGAACCAAGGCTGGAATGAGGTCAGGAGCTGAGAGGCACTGACGCAAGCCAAACTGGGAGTCAGTGAGCAGGTTATTGCTAAGCAAGTGCCACTTGATAGTATGGTTGATGACACCTTCCATTACTTTACTAATGATCAAGAGTAGACTGATGGGGCGGTATTTGCAGGATTGCAATTGTCTTGCTTTTTGTGTACAGGACATACCAGGGCAATTTTCCACATAGCCGGGTAGATGCCAGTGTTGTAGCCGTACTGGAACAGCTTGACTAGGGACGCGGCAAGGTCTGAGCACAAGTCTTCTGTACTATTTCCAAAATATTGCCATAGCCTTTGCAGTATCCAGTGCCTTCAGCTACTTCTTGATATCACATGGAGTGAATCGAATTGGCTGAAGACTAGCATCTGTGATGCTGGGGAACTCTGCAGGAGGCAGAGATGGATCATTCACTCAGCACTTCTGGCTGAAAATTTTTGCAAATGCTTCAGCCTTATCTTTTGCACTGCTGTGCTGGGCTCATCCATCATTAAGGATAGGGATATTTGTGGAGCCTCCTCCTCCAGTGAGTTGTTTAATCGTCCACCAACAATCAAGACTGGATGTGGCAGGATTGCAGAGCTTAGATCTGATCCATTGGTTGTGGGATCGCTTAGCCCTATCTATCACTTGCTGCTTATGCTGTGTGGCACGCAACTAGTCCTGTGTTATAGCTTCACCAGGTTGGCACCTCATTTTTAGGTATGCCTGGTGCTGCTCCTAGCATGCCCTCCTGTACTCTTCATTGAACCAGGGTTGATCCATGGGCTTAATGTTAATGGTAGAGTTGGGAATATAACCATGAGGTTACAGATTGTGTTTGAGTACCAGTCTGCTGCTGCTGATGGCCTATAGCACCTCATGGATGCCCAGTCTTGAGTTGCTAGATGTGTTTGAAATCTATCCCATTTAGCACAGTGGTAGTGCGACACTACACGATGGAGGGTTTCCTCAATGTGAAGCCCGGACTTTGTCTCCACAACGGCTGTGCGGTGGTCACTTCTGCTAATACTGTCATGGACAGATGCATCTGTGGCAGGGAGGTTGGTGAGGATGAGGTCAAGTGTGTTTTTCCCTCTTGTTGGTTCCCTCGCCACCTGCCGCAGACCCAGTCTAGCAGCTATGTCATTTCGGACTCGGCCAGCAGTGGTGCTACCGAGCCACTTTTGGTAGTGGACCATGTTTGACCTGATGCCATGAGACTTCATGGAGTCCAGAGTCGATGTTGAGGACTTCCAGGGCAACTCCGCCCCAGCTGTAGGCAACTGTGTCGCCACCTCTGCTGGGTCTGTCCTGCCGGTGGGGCAGGACATACCCAGGGATGGTGATGGTGGTGTCTGGGACGTTATCTGTAAGGTATGATTCCATGAGGATGACTATGATAGACTAGTCTACAAGACTGCTCTCCCAATTTTGGCACTAGTCCCCTGATGTTAATAAGAAGGACTTTGCAGAGTCAACAGGTTGCCGTTGCAGTTTCCAGTGCCTAGGTCGATGCCAGTTGGTCTGTCCGGTTTCGTTCTTTTTTTGTGACTTTGTAGCGGTTTGTTACAACTGAGTGGCTTGCTAGGGCATTGAAGAGTCAACCACACTGCTGTGGGTCTGGAGTCACATATAGGCCAGACCAGGTAAGGACGACAGATTTCCTTCCTTAAAAGAGCATTAGTGAACCAGGTGGTTTTTTTTTAAACAACAATTGACAATGGTTTCATGGTCATCATTAGACTTTTTAATTTGAGATTTTTAATCAAATTCAAATTCCACCTGGGATTCGAACACAGGTGCTCAGAGCATTACCCTGGGTCTCTGGATCACTGGTCCAGCGACAATACCACTATGCCATCGCCTCCCCTTAATTGAATTAATCTCTCTCCAATCTCAGATAAGCAACATAAAGTATTTGGCTCTTATTATGGAGAACGGAGGAAAATGACCATGACTGCTACTTACTCATCATCCGGAGTGAGTTGGACAGGTTCATTAGTGAACTGCGAGTCAAAGTTGTCAAGTCCATATTCACCGGAAATGTGTGGCTTGAAGGGTGGGATGACCTGCCTCTGTTCCATCTAGATTATCAGTGATAAAAATGAAAATGTTCAATTTTCACAAATTAGTTTTCTTTATGGTAAATTGTATAGTCAGTCTCACTCTGCCAGCTACAGGACTTCTATGTGGAACACCAATGCAATTGTTAATGTAAATTCTAAGCACAAAATTGCCCTCATTACATAATGATTGTCACCAATTAATAACTTTGGATACGAAATAAGAACAGTAGTGTGAAAACTGAAAATGACACATTGATGAAATAAAGAAGCTTCCTCTGAGATTCAGGTTAAAGTACATTTTGTAGCAAAGCCATGGGGTAATCATGGCCAATGGTTCTTGAGTTTAAACTTGTATTGTTAACTCCATTCCTTCAAAACTTTGGACTGATTCCCCTAAATTCATTCTACTGATGCAGTTTTAGCATGTAGTTTTTAAACAGTTACAAATAAAATTATTCAAGTTGATCATGACCCTTTGTAAATTTAAATATTTGTCCACTTTAAAGGGAAATCTGCTACAGAATCCAGACTCTGTTACTCAATACAGGCAAATTACCAGGAATTTAAGGGATGATTCCGCATGTCAACACTCCCATCAGGAAGCACATTTCCAAGGAGCATATAATGGAAATCATGAAACAGCAATTTAAGTGGACTTTCCTTAATCGAATGTATGACAAATTATTAGTCATGATGCAACCTCCTCTATAGTGGGGGGAATCAAATGCAGGTTTGTTGTCCGCTTTCAGGAAATTTATGTTGTTTGAGTGTGACACTGACCTCCTTCCAGTTTCTTCCTTTCCACACCAAGCCTTTCTTCTTTTGCCTCCGATACTATCCCAACTAAACTCGGTGCAAAAGTCAGAGAAATGTTATCCTATTGTTCTCCTAAGTACTCTCGTCTTTTGCTCCAAACCTTTGTTAAGCAGCCTCTCAGTTCCTTGCCAGTTTCTCCCATCCAGTGTCTATTCTATTCCCCTCCAATGTGGATATTTCGAGTGTTTGTTTTTCTGTGCTTTTTCAGTCCCACTCAGCTCTTTTGATCTCTACATGACTTTTCACCTTCACTGAGAAGATCTTGATCTACCTGCCCGTGATCAGGTCTTTCTTGCTTGATATAGATCATTAAACCCATAACTGCCTCTTTCTAACAGTATTCAGTGATCTTGGCTTTTAAATGCTGCTGTTCTCTCGTCTTTAGATGTTCAGTCCTATAAATGCATTTATTTATCTTCCAGTTGCCAATTCTGATGAAAGATCGACAGCCAAAATATAATTTTAGGAATGTTGCTGGTGAGAATTCCTATACTGGGCAGTGATGTCACAGTTGCACATATCAGGCAGATTTTTCTTGCTGTTGTGATTTGACGTCAGCAGTAATCTGTTGCTTTTAAATGGGTTTTCCCTGGCATTAACATAACATTGATTGGAAAATCCAGGCTCACTGGATTTTATTTACTCTTTTTGATATTGCAAAAATGAGCAAATGAGGTTGAGGGTGAGATCTGACAGAGATATACAAGATAATGGCAGGTTTAGATAAGATAGGTACAAAAAAGCTGTTCCCAATAGCTGATGGTACAAGGATTAGGGGACATAGGTTTAAGTTTTTAGGCAAGACATACAGGGGGGATATGGGGATGAACGTTTTATTAAACGCAGCAAGTGGAAATGACCTGGCCTTTTCCTGTGCCGTAATGACTCCATGGCATCCTCCTGCTCCAACAAATCCCCACCACAGCCATCCCTTCTTCGTTCAGTTGGTGGTGGCCCATTGAGTAATAGAAATCAGGAAGATTGATCTCTGCCCTATGCGGAATTTGATGATTTCATTCTCATCTGAAGCAGGGTCCCTTGAACTAGGGAGCATTCCTAACCCAAATTAGTGACCTCCACTGAACAGTATAATGATAATTATATGTAGAAATATCTTTCTCCCTCATTGCTTGAGCATGCACATGCACACAGGCATAGATTAGGCAAAGGCAAGATCAAGCATGTCATAAGTGCCCCTATGGTCAAATTACCTGCCACCACTCATCATCTAGAATCATATACAAATTGGGATATTTTGGTCTCTACTTACTGACTCAATAAGTGCTGGAAATAATATTCACTACTTAATGTGTAGCAGAAGGCTGCCACGTCTAAATATCAACACCTCAAAATAAGCTATCATTTTCATGAAATGGGAAAAAAGGAAGAAAAAAGAGAAAATAGCTCATAGGAAAAGAGGATGAAATCTTTAGAGTTGTACAGCACACAAAGCCCACCCCCTCCTGTGCTGGTTCTCTACTCACTTTAATTTTTTCCTTTTTTAATATTTATTTTAAAAGCTAGCAATTTTGCTTCAACCACCATTTCAAATAGGTCCATGTCCTAACGCTTTATGTAAATAAAAACCATCTTAATCACACCAATCATTCTTTTGCTGAAGATATGAAATACATGCTTTCTAGGTGCCAACTCGCCAACCACTATAAAATATTCCTTCCATACCCAGTTTTATCTCATGACAATCTCTCATAATTTTGCACTTTTATTAGATCTCTCGTAACCTTGTTCATTCTAATGAAGAGAACTACAGTTTCGCCAGTCTCTTCTCACAACTAAACCCCTCATCTACCATGAAATAAACTAGTTTACAAGCCACATCAAAAGGTGTCTGCCAGCGAGAGAGACTAAAGGAGTTCATGTAGTTAGGACAGACACCCAGGCCAGATCTCAAGGGAGTTCCATTGTCACATTCTTGGCCCTCACTGTTGCTCCAGTAGACAGAGGTCAACTGGGGTCAACCTCCATTAAAAAAAACAAACAACCAGGCTGCTTAAAGGAGAACCTAGCATTATTGAAAAGCAATAGATGCCGAAATCATAACATTGTCCATTAACCAACTTTCTACCCCTGTTGTCACATTCCCTTTAATACTGTTTGCCTTCATTTTTATCAACGAACCTTCTATCTGGCATGTTAATCAAATGCCTAAAACGCAAAGTAAAATGCATAAGAAGCACTACCTCCATCACTACATTGTTGGGTTAAATTTGTCAGCATGATTATACATTCATGTTTACAGTGGCTCTTGACTTTCCAGGTGATTATTAATTTTATCCACATTACGGTCTCTATAAATTTAGCCTCTAATGAGCAGATACATGGTAACAACGTGCCATATATAAAACTGTAAATACCATTTTTTAATAAATACAAAAATGTAAGAGTCACAAGAAAAAAAGTATTAATTTGATTGCACTATCATACATTTTATGCTGCAGTTTTCATTTGAAGATGAATCTGTTCCCCTCCAAACTCACCAAATCCCAGTCTACGTTGCGGAAGAAAGGATTACCCTGAATATCAGCGAATCCTGTCTGTGGGTGACATCCAAGCCGCTCTGTTGGATCCTGAAATAGAAACATAATTAATAAGACAACACTGAAGAACAAAGGAAGTCTTACATCAGTCAGTGTATAGATTTTAGTTTTTTTTCTAGCTTGACTTTGCTAAAAATGAGGGATATTAATGCTAGGGAATAGAACATTTTCCATTCTAGCTATTAAGTATTAGTGTTGAGGACTCCCAAGTCAGGTAAAACCAATCAATCAATCAGAGCTACTCCTAATCTGCCCAAGCAATGTGTCACAACCTACCTTTAAAAGAACACCCCATATACTGAGCCAACAGAATATCTATCCACTTTCCAAATCTGCCATTCTATGTCCCTTCAGAATAAGATTACCAATTTGGTGTTAGCACGGAGTTAGAATTGTGATGTGTTCTTTGGGGCTGAGACTGGCAGGCTCATTTAATAAAGGCCCTTTAAAGATAGCAAAGGAAACTCTCATACCTAGAATCCCAGCTGGATTTGAACCCAACATAGAGGTGAAAGGCTAGCACTACAACATTCAATCTCAGCATTTTGGATTTTAAGGATAGTTGTCAAACACCTGCTCTTACTAGCCCTGCCTCCCTATTACAGATGCATTTCTGTTGAGTAGGGATTGCATGTTAGTTTTCTGTGTCTCTTAATCCCTTAGAATGTTCTATGATTCCTCCACTAACAGCCTGGTCTAGAGTGTTGAAATTCAGTGAACGAAGATAGCACGACAAACTAAATCACAGACAAATCTTAGCAAAGTTCAAATTCTGGGATTCCATCAATGTTAATATGCAACACAGGGATGCACAACCTAATAATAATTTCAGTAATATATTTACATGAATCAAGCTTTCTGAACCACATTAGCCGATATAATCCTTAGATCTTCCCAGATCTCTATGTACGTGCACCATGGATTTCCAGCCAGCTTTGGTTCAGAGTGCAAAACATGACTTTTTTTTTTAAATAAACAAAGGGACAATAACCTGCCCCTTGAGTACTGTGTACAGTTTTGGTCACCTTACTTGGGAAGGGACATAATTGCACTGGAAGCAGTTCTGAAGGTTCACTAAGTTGATTCCTGTGATTAGGTGTATTTATATATTGTCTGCTATAGTAAATAACTCAAGGGGTTTTGCAGAAGAGAAATGGACACCAAACAGTAACAGGAGAGTTAAAGAGTTGACAACCAATAGAACTTGAAGAGCTAGGCATTGAAAGGTGGAAAGAATTCACAAGGCAGAGGTGTTTGTGAAGGGACTGCCACAAAGTAGGGCTAAGGTGACTGAAGGTTCCATCACACACAATGGTACAGGCTGTTGACGAGTAGATGACAGCATCAGCCCCAGTAGTCTAAGAACACTGAAGGTAAAAACATAAGAAATAGGAGTAGGCCATTTGGCCCCTCAAGCCAGCTCCATTATTCAATAAGATCATGGCTAATTGGATTGTGGCTTTACCTCCACTTTCCTGCCTGCCTCATAATCCTTGGCTCCTTTGTCAATCAAAGATCTATCTAACTCAGCTTTGAATATATTCAATAACAGAGCATCACTTGCTCACTGGGGAAGTGAATTGCAAACACTAACAACCCTCTTGAGAAGAAATTTCTCATCATCTCAATCTTAAATGGGAGATCCCTTATTTTTAAAATGTGCCCCTTATTTCTAGATTCCCCCACAAGGGGATACATCCTCTTAGCATCTATCCTGTCAAGCCCCCTCAGAATTCTATGTTGTTATAAGGCCACCTCTCATTCTTCTAAACTCCAATGAGTATAGACTCAACCTGCTCAACCTTTTGTCACAAGACAAGCCCTTCATCATAGCAATCAGTCTAGTGAGCCTTCTCTGAATTGCTTCCAGTGCAATCGTGTCCCTCCTTAAGTAAGATGACTAAAACTATGCAGTGCTCTAGGTGCAGTCGCACCAATGCATTGTACAGCTGTAGTAAGACTTCCTTACTTTAATACTCCATATTTCCCTCACAATGAAGGACAAAATTTCAATGGGTTGGAAATGTATTCAGTTTTACAAATTTGTGCAAGTTGACAAATAAATTTAGCAAAAGTTGAAGTTCACAATATGCACATATTGCATATTGCAACAAGAGAGAGAAAGATTATATTGATATCCTGCAATAATTTTGCATTTCTAAGAAATGCAAAACTACAAAATACAGGTAATGAGTATGGCCCATACCTTATTCAGAAATCCTTTCAAAACACTTGCAGCTTTGACAGAGAGGGAACGTGGAATGCGGATTTGTTTTTCCAAAATGACTGAAATTCACAAGAGGAGATTGAATTACCACTGTGCCCAGCACCAATACTATTCCAATATTTAACACATCAAACTGCTACTCAATATAAAAGCAAAATACTGCAGATGCTGGAAATCTGAAATGAAAACAGAGCTCTGAAGAAAGGTCATACAGATTCGAAACGTTAACACTGTTTTTCTCTCCATATATGCTGTCAGATATGCTGAGTTTTCTAGCATTTTCTGTTTTCATCACACTGCTACTCAATGCATTTGTCATCCTGACTGTATGCATTCCAGCTTATGTATCATTGCAGTTAATTTCAAAGAAGAAGGTTACTTCTGGTTCAGGACTATAAAGAATCTGATAGGAGAACGGTTAGGTTAATCAATGCTTGTTTCAGGTACGAGTCTGTTCAGACTAAACAAAGGATCAGGATTTTAGAATTTCAAAGTATTAAAAATATCCAGAATCAGGGACAACCACTCTAATCCACTTGGGCAGTTTAAAATTACCACACTGCACTCTTATCTCTTTGATTCCACATACTGTTTTTCTTTTCTCAAAACAAAAATCCAGATTACCCTTGAATTTTGATAAATACATCTCCACTGTGTCTCTGGGCCAATACATGAGTTCTAAGTGCAGCAAGTAATTCTAAACTGCACACATTATCTTTCCTGAATTTGAGCATATGACCCTGGTTTCAAAGCTTATGATTATATCAAACAATTTATCTTCAGTCGATTTATGCCTTTTGGAATATTGAAACTCTTGATATGGTCTCCCTGAGACTCCATTTATCCAGTGTACACATGTACACCTTCCTCAGTCTTATTCTTTTAAAAAATTCCCAGCTTGAAAGCTACCAAATAGTAATTATACAGCACAGTCAACATGCAGTTGAAGTAATCAAGGAGGAATTTTGTTCCTCATTGATCCAAAAGATAAATATTTTGGGTAGTGAAAAGAGAAGAGCAGACTTAGTGCCGCAAAAAATGCTGGAAGATGATGCAAACTGATTGGGCTTAAGACATAACATTAGGTCAGCAACACATCAAATGAAAGGGCCATGAGAAGTAAGCAACACTATTGGGACATGTTTTAAGAGTTCTGCTAGGCAACACACTGTGCCATATCAACCTTACTGCGAAAAAAAAATACTGCAGATGCCGGAAATGTGAAATAAAATCAGTAAATGCTGGAAACACTAAGCAGCTCTGGCAGCATCCGTGGACAGACAGGGTTAATCTTGCAAAGATCAATGACCTATCATCAGTGCTGTATTTCCAGCTTGCTCTGATTCAGGAACAAAGGAAATAGGAGCAGGTGGCCATTCGGCCCCTCAAGCCTTCTCAGCCATTCAAATAGATCATGACTGATCTTCTACCTCAATATAATTTCCCTCACCATCCCCACGATGTCTTTAAATATCTGGATGTCTACTGATCTCCATCGAACATACCCAATGACTGAGCCCTCTGAGGTAGAGAATTCCAAAGATTCACCACCCTCTGAGTAAAGAAATTCTTCCTCAGCTCAGTCCTAAATTGCCTACCCCTTATTCTGAAATGCTGTCCCCTGGCTCGCGAGCCTCCAATCAAAAGAAACATCCTTCCCGCATCTACCCTGTCAAGCCCTGTAAGAATTTTGTTTACTTCAAGGAGATCACCTCTCATTTTTCTAAACTCGAGAATACAGGTCCAGTCTCCTCAATCTTAAAGGGAGACGGTGGCAGAATGGTAATGACACTGGACTAGTAATCCAGAAACCCAGGCTAATGTTCTGGAGACATAGGTACAAATCCCACCACTGTAGTTAGTGGAATTTAAATTCAATTAATAAATATGGAATATAAAGCTAGTCTCAGTTATTCATGCCATGAAGCTACCATTGATTGTTGTAAACACCCATCTGGTTCACTAATGGCCTTTAGAGAAGGAAATCTGTCATCCTTACCCAGTCTGGCCTACATGTGACTCCAGATCCAAAGTAATGTGGTTGCCTCTCAACTGCCCTCTCAAATGGCCTAACAAGCCACTCAGATCAAAGCAATTAGGGGTGGCCAACAAATTCTAGCCCTGCCAGTGATGCTCATATCCCATCGAAGAGTTTTTTTTTTTAAATCTCTCCTCATAGCACAATCCCACCATTCCAGGAATTAGTCTGGTGAACCTTCCCAATTTCTCACCATTTAAGAGATACTCTGCTTTTCTGTTTTTCCTACCAGAGTGGACAATTGCACATTTTTCCATATTATATTCTTTATGCCCACTCACTTAGCCTGTCTAAATCCCTTGAAGTCTCTTTGCATCCTCCTCACCAATTCACAAAACTAGGTGGGAATGTGTCATCGGCAAACTTGGAAATATTACATTTGGTCCCCACATCCTAATCATTGATATAGATCGTGAATAGCCCAAACACTGATCCTTGCAGCAGCCCCACTAGTCACAGCCTACCAACCTGAGAATAGCCCATTTATTCCTACTCTCTGCTTTTCTGTCCGTTAGCCAATTCTCAATCTATATCAGCATATTAACCCTAATCCCATGTGCTCTAATTTTGTTTACTAACCTCTGGTGTGGGACCTTACCGGAAGCCTTCTGAAAATCTAAATACTGTACACCATATCCGCTGGTTTCCCCTTACCTATTCTGCTGGTTACATCCTCAAAAAACCTTCGATAGGTTTGTCAAACATGATTTTTCTTTCATAAATCCATGTTGACTCTGCCCAATCCTACTAAGTGCCCAGTTATCACATCCTTTAGAATAGATTCCAGTATTTCCCCTACAACTGATGTCAGGCTAACAGGTCTGTGGTTCCCCGTTTTCTCTTTCCTTTCTTAAATGGTGGTCTCAGAATAAAGGGCAGGCCATTTAAGATTAAGGTGAGGAGGAATTTCTTCACTCAGATGGTGGTGAAACTTTGGAATTTGCTACATTACAATCTGCAGGATTTTTAATACCACATCAGCCTTGTTTGACACATAAACCCAACTTCACTTCCTTTCATTCTTGCCAAGTGTATGTTTAAAGTGAAAGACAATCTGTCACCATTTTGCACAATCTTAGTTTCAAAAGAAACAGCCCCACTCAGTTTTTCTGGTCAGTGCCTCCACAGAGCAGCAGCTGGAGTACTGATTGGCATTATGTTGCTAAGGAAACACTGGTGCACTCTTAAGTCTTTCCTTTTCTGCCCGAGGAACTGTAAATGAGATCAGTTACACAAATACTGACAGTGTTTGAAACAAGGCCGTGACAATGGGGAAAAATGAATCATTAAAGAGTTATTTCAAGAATTTTTATGCTTGACAAGTAAAAGGGAGTGAACCCATGAGACCAAATCAAAATCAAAGTCAAAATCACAAAGGCAATCGAGAGCAGTCACAAATCCGAATTGTGTTTAAAGGTACACAGGTGATACTTAACCAAATTGCTGATAGAACCTAAGAAGTGTCAGCAAAATCTGGGCAAACTGCAGGGAAATTTCCAGGCTGGAGATCAGAAAAAAAAAAACAGCCAGGGATCCTGCTCCTGGTCACTTTCTTCTCACTCATGCTGGAAAACGTGTGTGAACACGGATGTTGGACGAGAGCAGGAACAGATTTAGCTGTCAGCACAACCCACCAAAATAAAAAAAAATAAAAAAGAAATCAATGCAAAGATGGAACACAGAACCGATACCATAGATAATTCAACTTTTTGATTCTTCACGAGAAGAAAGAACTTGCACCTTTCACAGCTTCAGCAAGTGCCAATGTAGTTTTGAAGTATAGTCACTGTTGTTATATAGGAAACATGGCAAATCTATGCATAATATCCCACAAAAAGCAATGAGATAATCATCTGCTTTAGTGATATTGGTTGAGAGCTAAATATTAGGTATGTTACGGGGGGGGGGGGGACAATTCTCCTGCTCTTCTTCGAATAGCGCAGTCGATCATTTGCCCTCACCCAATTGGGATTGTGTGAAGGCTCTGAAATGGGACTTGAAACCACAACCATCTGACTCAGGGGTGAGATTGCTACCACTAAGCTGAGACCGACAATTTGTTACCTCCAAATGCTTTGAGAAGCTTCCACCCTGCTTTTCGTCCAACCTATACCTTCTTCAGGACATACAGGAAATGAGTTTTGCTACTGTCAGTTTGTCTCTTCATTTCCCTCCATTGAAAAACTTTTCTGAAGCACTGCACACAACTTTTGCAGTGCTCCAACCTCCCATCTTCCTTTGTTCCTGGTAACGTTTGCTATGAAATGTTTAACCAAACGTTGATTTTTAACTTTTAATTAAAAACTCAAATCAAACTTGTGTTTCTTGCACCTAAAATTCTTAATGAATCTGGTTGTTGCATATCACGAGAAACACAAGCCATATGTCAGATATTTAAATGGTTTACAGCCACAGGTCCCAAGATGACTTGTTCTTGTTTCTGAATATTGAAGGTTTTTCCCCCCTTCTCATTTATTTGAATGCAGGGGAATTCCTCATCTTTGCCCCCAGTGGCAACATTAAACACATTCTGATGAGGCACAGTAAAGCACAGTTTAAAGCTACTTACACACATGCCAAATCAATGTGCCTTAATCCACAGTTTATATACAGCACCCTCTACTGGACCAAAGATTCACCTTCATTGCTTGCACCTGCAATTTTCATGGTCTTGACAACGTTCTCAATTCTAACCTATAAATGCAGTCATTGATAAGGATCGCTACTGATTAGCCCAAATGGCCATTTCTCATGTGAGAGCCCAGATGGAGTGTGCCATCATCCTAACTGACACCTTACTCACCAGCCTCAGGGCATGAAAGAGTTGAGAGGAAAAATTATAAACAAAAGAAAAACTGCAACATTTCACCTTGGAAGAGGTAATCCTCTGTGTTCTGATCTGGATTATCTGAGCTCCCCACTATATCAAAAGGCGATCGCCCTGCCATCATCTCAAACATCAGCACTCCCAGAGCCCACCAATCCACACTGAAACCTGCAAATAAAACACATGACCATTTAAAACTAAACATAAAAATAAAGAGTCAAAACCATATTACAATTAAAAAGGTCATTTTGCCCCTGCAGTCTTTTTTTTCAGGCCTCTGCACTATTCTGTTCATCAGAGTGGACTGGCAAGCAACATGCTTCCAGTTCTCTTCCACTGCCATCCTCTAACTCACTGTTCAGATGCAGATGCAGAATGACTCACTTAAGCAGCACTTAAGCAGGAATCTACCATCCTGTGGTGCCCTGGATTAAATTCCTGTCAGTGTTGTCACTGGGATATCAGTGTAACTGTGGATGTTTTCACTAAAAGTGTCAGAACTACAAGATATCTCTTCTGCAATAGACTAGAGTTAGTAATAAGGGATGTGATAACAGGACACTTAGAAAATAATGGTAGGATTGGGCAGAGACAACATGGATTTATGAAAGGGAAATCATGTTTAACAAACCTTTTGGAGTTTTTTAAAGATGTAACTAGCAGAATAGGTAAGGAGGAAACCAGTGGTTGTGGTGTATTTAGGTCTCCAGAAAGCCTTTGATAATGTCCCACACAAGAGATTATTAAATAAAATTAGAACATATGGCGCTGGGGGGTAATATACTGGCCGAGAACTGATTAACAGGCAGAAAACAGAGCAGGAATAAATGGGTCATTTTCACGTTGGCAGGATCTGATTAGTGGGTTACAGCAAGGATCAGTGCTATATAAATGATTTGGATGTGGGATTAAATGTAATATTTCCAAGTTTGCAGATGATACAAAACCAGGTCGAAGTGAGAGTTGTGAGGAAGATGCAAAGATGCTACAAGGGGGTTAGGAGAGGCTAAGCGAGTGATCAAAAATCTGGCAGGTGGAATACAATGTGGAGCGAAGTGATTGTTATTTTTTATTCATTCACAGGACGTGGGCTTCACTGGCTGGGCCAGCATTTATTGCCCATCCCTAGTTTCCCTTGAGAAGGGTGTTACCCACTTTGGTAGGAAAAACAGAAATACAGAGTATTTCTTAAATGGCGAGAGGCTGGGAAGCATTGAACTTCAAAGGCACTTGGGTGCCCTTGCTCACGAGTCATTGAAAGCTAACATGAAGGTACAGCAAGCAATCAAGAAGGCAAATGGTATCTTGATCTTTATTACAAGAGGATTTGAGCATAGGAGTAAATATGTTTTACTGCAATTATATAGAGCCTTGGCGAGACCACGCCTGGAGCATTGTTCGCAGTTTTGATCACCTTGTCTAAGGAAAGATATACTTGCCATTGAGAGAGTGCAACAAAGGTTCACTAAATTAGTTCCTGGGATGGAGGGATTGTCCTATGAGGAAAGATGAAATAGGCTGGGCCTTTTTCACTGGAGTTTAGAAGAACGAGAGCGATCTCATTCAAACGTACAAAATTCTTACAAGGGTCAACAGGGTAGATGCAGGAAGGATGTTTCCTTTGGCTGGCGGTCTAAAACCAGGGGACAGTCAGGGCAGGCCATTTAAGGCTAAGATGAGGAGGAATTTCTTCACTCAGATGATGGTGAAACTTTGGAATTCTCTGACCCAGAGGGCTGTGGAGGTTCAGTTGTTGAGTATGTTCAAGACTGGGATCTATAGACTTCTTCATATTAAAAACATCAGGGGAAATGGGGATAGTGCAGGAAAATTGTAAAATAGAAGATCAACCACGATGTCATTGAATGAAGTGGGCTCAAAGGGCTAAATGGCTTACTGCTTCTCCAATTCCTTACGCTCTTCCCACCTCAACCTTCTCCGAAATAAAAGTTTAAAAAAAAATTAAATCCAAGCAGAATAGGATGTTGATTTTATCAAATGATTTAATAATCATTCTTTTATAAATTGTGGAATTAATGATATCATTTTCCATTTCCTTGACTGGTTTGTGTGAATGTCACACCTGGCGCATCACATTTAGGATTGAACAAATCATTTGCTACAAGGCTGCCACAAGCAAAGTTGGTGAAAAAATCTTAAAGAAAATAAGCTTATGGGATTAAAAAAACCCAATGAACTAATAAATATGCATCAAGAAAGAGCCCATCAAGTCAGTACCTGCTCACTGTTGGGGACATTAAATGGGTTATGTTCCCAAGGGATGTAACCAATCACAAGGAAAATATTTAACAGAAAACACAAGCCCACAAATGCAATATTTATCTCAACTCCAGGAAATTCAACTAAAATTATTCAGGTAGCATTTTCATAACTCCAGTAGCACTGGAGGTATAATCCTCAACAGTGTTTGATCATATACATTGTATTTACATGAAGAACCTTCAATTATGTTCTTAATCACACATTCACCAAATGGCTTTTCAAAAATTCGAAGTATGAACTACATTGACATGGGTTGATTCCATGTACCTAATTATCTGTACATTTGAATATTGTGCTAATTACATACTCGACAATACCAGTATAGAATCATAAAGCACAGAAGGTGACCATTCAGCCCCATTGTGCCTCTGCCGACTTTTTGAAGGAGCTATTAAATTGGTCCTGCCCCCTGCTTTTTCCCTGAAACAGTCCTGCAAATGTTTTCCTTTTCAAATGTATATCCAATTTCCTTTCAAAAGTTACTATTGGATCTGCTTCAGCCACCCTTTCAGGGAGTGCACTTCAGAACATGATTCACTCACTGTTTTTTCCTGATTAAATACTTTGCAAAAAAGGCTGCTATTCAGGCATTGGTGTCTGAACTACTGGTCAGCTTTGTATACCATGTCAGGAGTTAAAAATAGATTTGTTAGGTGGCTGTAGGAAGGGAATTACAGAATTAAGGAAGGCTTATGGGATTAGGGCTACAGTTGAATGGCAGAAAAGCACCATTATGGATTGCTTGGGTCAAAAGACCGTTTCCGTGTTGGAATTCTATGCAATACTTCACTGGCGGTTTGACACATTACTCTCCAGATTATGTCATGCTGAAATCAAATTGCCAGTTTACTGCAATGTGTTACAGCCAGCAAAACACCAAAGTTCTGCTGTATTGAATAATGCAACAGTGGGTAAATAACAAAAAAACTAAAAGATGTGGGTAACACCTTAGGTGGCTATAGTCAAGCACAGAGGTTTACTTTAAAGAAAAATAAGCTTAGCATTGTCTAAGTAACATTAGCTTTGATGCTGCAAGATGTCATGAAAGGTCTGGGAGGCCCTATTTGAGTAGACAAAGGTTTATGAAGTCAAAAAAATTCTAACCAAGACTGAAGTCACAATAGGTGTTATACAAAATAAGTTTAATCCTATAGTTGCCACCTTGACCATTATAACCATTTTCTTGGCCCATTGTTTTTTTAAGGTATAAAAATAAATTCTCTCCTTCCCTTAATAACCTTCCAATGCCATACACCTTCCCCATCTGATGAGGTGGGGAGATGATTTGTTCACAGTGCAGCTCTAAGGGTGGTCCAACTGAAGACACATGAAAATCGAACAAGACTTACTGCTATGCTCTGCAGCTCTCCATAGAAGAGACTGACAACTGTGTAACAACTTACAGACACAAAGCTCCAATTTAGCACCCTATCTCTCCATCCACAAGTTGATTATTAACAAGGAAAGTGGATTTTTAATTGCTGAAATGTATTTTAGAATAAAGTAGTACTCAAACAACATTACCATAATCTTCCCCTCGCAGGATTTCTGGAGCAATGTAATTGGGAGTACCACAGAATGTGCTGGTTGTATCGCCAGGCCTCAGACCTTCCTAGAAGTAAAGCGAAGGATCAATTTTAATCATAATTCAATAGAATACATTGGTAAATTTAAGCAATGTACTGTTTTTCCCCAATTTCCTGTCACATTCTTTGATAAGAATGCAAAAATACCGTACAGATTTCATTAATGGTTTTCTTCAATTTTTTTTAAATGCCACTGGAAACGTTCCCAGTCCAGAAAAATGCAATTCATTTGATAAGGTTTTCTATCCTTCAGGTTCTGAGCCACCTTCTCTTCGCTTCCTTTTTCATCTAAAATGTGAGTCTCAAGACCACACTTGAGTCACTACTGACTCTACTACACAATTCTAGGGATGGAGAGGAACAGAGTAATGTTGCAAGACCAACCAGACACAAGTACTGGTCAATAGCCATCTCCAACAAGGCAGAAGCCAATCATCTTCCTGTGACATTCAATGGCATTACCATCGCTAAATCCCCAACCAACAACATTCTGGAGTTATCATTGATCAGAAGCATAACTGGATCAGTTATATTGTGGTTACAAGAGCAATTCAGAGGCTGGGAATTCTGTGACGAGTAACTCACCTCCTGACTTCCCAAAGCCTGTCCATCTACCAGGCACAAGTCAGGAATGTGATGGAACACGCTCCACTTTCTTACGACAGAGAATGGAGGAGTGCACTGTCTGTCTTTAGTTCCACTACTCCACCGGTCACAACACATATTTAAATGATTTTTCCAGCTAGCTATATGGTCAATTATGAACTTTACCAATTAGTTTCAGAATGACCACTCAATGATCAGGTTTGATCAATAAACAATAAAATTATTCATGTATTACAAAAACCAGACTAATCAAGTCATATACACACACACACACACAATATAAATAATAAAAATAGAGGAATTCTGCCAAAATGTTAAAAGTCAATAGTTAAAGGGAAACGGATAAATGGTGGCGTCCTTGAAATGACGTCCAGGTTATACAGTTGGTCTCTCAACACTGGTCTGGCAAATAATCGATGGCTCTTGCATTATTTTTCAAGCGAACAATGAGGAGATCTTGCAGGCAGTTGATTGCAGAGCTTAGAGCGACTTCAGAGCAGCTTCCACTCACTTTCTGCTCTGGACTGGGTTTTCCTTTAAGAGACTGTGGTCTTCTTTACATGAGCAGTCAATCTCCTTCTGCCCAGCAAAAACCTTCACTAGCTTTTAAAAACAGAGTTTTCAAGGCATGTTTTTTGTTTCAAAGCTATAAATCACCGTGACCCTTTTGTAAGCAGTCCACCGGGGTCAAGGGACCTGCCAGATTCCTGAAAAAAATGATCAATTACTTTTCTTGTAAAATGCTGTCTTTTCCCAGTACACCGGAACAAGAGTCCTTGTATTCACCCTTTAAGGGTAAGTGCCTTTGAAAAGCCACAAATTCTTCAAAAACATTCTTAGCCCTCGAAGATCATTTTCCGTGACTGAAGTGTTTATGACATTTTGTCTGGATGAGTACAGTTCCAACAACACTCAAGAAGCTCGACACCATCCAGGACAAATAGCCTGTTTGATCCACCGTGGCAAATATTCACACCCCCCCACCCCACAGGGGTGGCAGTATGCATCAACCACAAGATGCACAGCAGCAACTTCTCAAGGCTCCTTCGACAGCATCTTTTGCAACCGAGAAGGACGAGGGCAGCAGACACATGGGAACATACACCCCTGCAAATTCCTCTCCAAGTCACATACAATCCTGACTTGGAAATGTATTGTCCCTTCACTGTCACTGGGTCAACATCTTGAACATCTTCCCTAACAGCCCTGTAGGTATACCTATCACATAGGCTTCAGTGGGCCAAGAAAGTGGTCATCCCCACCTTCTCAAGGGCAATTATAGATGGACAGCAAATGCTGGCCTTCTCAGAGATGCTCACATTCCAAGAACAAAGAAAAAGAAAACAAGGCCCTCCTCCTTCCTGATTTTTTCAAGCTTGATTATGCCACTGCCGAACAGTCCACGATCAACTGACATGGCAAAGAACAGGAAAATATGACCAAAAAGGTCTAGTAGCCTCACATTAATTCAAAAACTGAACTCTCTGCATGTACAACACTCAAGCACTGGACCATCTGAGCTAGCATTTGCTCAGCTTTTGCTTCAAAATGATCTTACCTTACACATTCCATAGTCTGTTAGTTTAATATGTCCTTCAGAGTCCAGCAAAACATTGTCCAGTTTCAAATCTCTGTAAATGATCCCATGTTCATGAAGGTAGTTTAAAGCCAGACTGATCTCTGAAGAATAAAATCTGTCACAAATGAAAAAGTGTTCAAGTCTCTTGCAAACAAAAAAAAATTGGCAAAATGAAAACAAATAATGTTAAAAAGACAAGCCTTAAGGTTTTGTGCCTTAACGCGAGGAGTATTCGCAATAAAGTGGATAAATTAACCACGCAAATAGATGTAAACAGGTATAATATTAGTCGAGGTTACAGAGACATGGCTGCAGGGTGGCCAGGGATGGGAACTGAACATCCAGGGGTATTCAGTATTTAGGAAGGACAGACAAAAAGGAAAAGGCGGTGGATTGCATTGCTGGTTAAAGAGGAAATTAACACAATAGTGAGGAAAGATATTAGCTCTGACGATGTGGAATCTATATGGGTAGAGCTGAGAAACACTAAGGGGCAAAAAACATTAGTGGAGGTTGTATATAGACCCCCAAACTGTAGTGGTGATGTTGGGAATGGCATTAAACAGGAAATTAGAGATGTGTGCAATAAAGGAACATCTGTAATTATGGGTGATTTTAATTTGTACATAGATTGGCAAATCAAATTAGTAACAATGCTGTAGAGGAGGAATTCCTGGAGTGTATATGGGATGTTTTTCTGGACCAATACATTGGGGAACCAACTAGAGAACAGGCCATCCTAGACTGAACGAGAAAGGAATAATTGGTAATCTAGTTGTGCGAGGCCCCTTGGGGATGAGCGACCATAATATGATAGAATTCTTCATTAAGATGGAGAGTGACATAGTTGATTCTCAGACTAGGGTCCTGAATCTTAATAAAGGAAACTACAATGGTATGAGGTGCGAGTTGGCTATGATGGATTGGGAAACGTTACTTAAAGGGATGACAGTGGATAGGCAATGGATGAACTGCAACAATTGTTTATTCCTGTCCGGCACAAAAGTAAAACAGGAAAGGTGGCCAAACCATGGCTTACAAGGGACATTAGAGATGGTATTAGATCCAAGAAAGAGATATACAAATTGGCTAAAAAAAAAAACAGACCTGAGGATAGGGAGCCATTTAGAGTTCAGCAAAGGAGGGCCAAGGGATTGATTAAAAAGGGGAAAATAGAGTACGAGAGTAAGCTTGCGGGGAGCATAAAAACTGGTTGTAAAAGTTTCTATAGGTATATGAAGAGAAAAAGATTGACAAAGACAAAAGTAGGTCCCTTACAGTCAGAAACAGGGGAACTTATAATGGGGAACAAAGAAATGGCTGACATACTTTGGTTCTGTCCTCACAAAGGAGGACACAAATGACATGCCAGAAATGTTGGGGAACTCAGGGTTTAGTGACACGGAGGAACTGAAAGAAATCAGTTTCAGTAGGGAAATGGTATTGGGGAATTTGATGGGATTGAAGGCCGATATATCCCCAGGGCCTGATAATCTACATCCCAGAGTACTTACGTGGCCCTAGAAACAGTGGATGCATTGGTGGTCATTTTCCAAGATTCTATAGACTCTAGAACAGTTCCTACAGATTGGAGGGTAGCTAATGTAACTCCATTATTTAAAAAGGGAGATAGAGAGAAAACAGGGAGTTATAGACCAGTCAGCCTGACGTCAGTAGTGGGAAAAATTCTAGAGTCCATTATAAAAGATTTAATAGCTGAGCACTTGGAAAACAGTGGCAGAATCGGACTGAGTCAGAATGGATTTACGAAAGGGAAATCATGCTTGACAAATCCACTGAAATTTTTCGAGGATGTAACTAATAAAGTTGATGAGGGGGAGCCAGTAGATGTGGTTTATTTGGACTTTCAGAAGGCTTTTGACAAAGTCCCACGTAAGAGATTAGCATGTAAAATTAAAGCACATGGGATTAGGGGTAATGTATTGAGATGGATAGAAAACTGGTTGGCAGACAGGAAACAAAGAGTAGGAATAAATGGATCTTTTTCCGAATGGCAGGCAGTGAACAGTGGGATACCACAGGGTTCAGTGCTGGGACCCTAGCTATTCACAATATATATTAATGATTTAGATGAGGGAACTAAATGTAATATCTCCAAATTTGCAGATGACACAAAGCTGGGTGGGAGGGTGAGCTGTGAGAAGGATGCAGAGATGCTTCGGTGTGATTTGGACAAGCTGAATGAGTGGGCAAATACGTGGCAGATGCAGCATAATGTGGATAAATGTGAGGTTAACCACTTTAGTAGCAAAAACAGGGAGGCAGAGTATCTGAATGGCTACAAATTGATAGAGGAGAATGTGTAACTTGATCTGGGTATCCTTGTACACCAGTCACTGAAGGTAAGCATGCAGGTGCAGCAGGCGGTAAAGGCGGCAAATGGTACGTTGACCTTCGTAGTGAGAGGATTCGAGGGCAGGAGCAGGGATATCTTGCTGCAATTATACAGGGTCTTGGTGAGACCAAACCTGGAATATTGTCTGCAGTTTTAATTTCCTTATGAGGAAGGATGTTCTTGCTATATAGGGAGTGCAGCGAAGGTTTACCAGACTGATTCCTGGGATGGCAGGGCTGACATATGAGGAGAGATCGAGTTGGTTAGGATTATATTCGCTGGAGTTCAGATGACTGAGGGGGAATCTCATAGAAACCTATAGAATTCTAACAGGACTAGACAGGGTAGATGCAGGAAGGATGTTCCTGATGGTGGGGGAGTCCAGAACCAGGGGTCACAGTCTGAGGATACAGGGTAAACCATTTAGGTCTGAGATGAGGAGAAATTTCTTCACTCAGACAGCAGTGAGCCTGTGGAATTCGCTACCACAGAAAGCAACTGAGGCCAAAACATTGTATGTTTTCAAGAAGGAGATAGATATAGCTCTTGGGGCAAAAGGGATCAAAGGATATGGGGAGAAAGCGGGAGCAGGCTATTGAGTTGGATGATCAGCCATGATCATGATGAATGGCGGAGCAGGCTCGAAGGGCCAAATGGCCTCCTCCTGCTCCTCTGTTTTCTATGTCTATATCTAGCTAGAAAAATAAATCAATTTCATTTTTCTATCTCAAGTGTTTTTTTCCAATGGGCATAACAACACTGATTGGTGACTATACAGTCATCCCTCTTCCTTCAGTGTGGCAAAACCAATACTACATTCAACTCATTCTCTCCCAAACTTCAAAACTGTGGAGCTCCCAACCTTGTGGTCTTCACTTCCTCCAACAATCTCTGACTTTTTACAACCTACACTTGCATCACGTAACTGCATATGGACATACGAATTACAAGCAGGAGTAGGCCACTCGGCCTTTCGAGCCTGCTCCGCCATTCAATAAGAGCATGGCTAATCTGAATGTAACCTCAACCCCACATTCCTGCCTACCCCTGATAACCTCTCGTCCCCTTGTTAATCAAGAATCTATCTAGCTTTGCCTTAAAAATATTCAAAAGACTCTGATTCCATCATCTTTTGAGGAAGAGAGTCCCAAAGACTCAGAGCAAAAAATTCTCATCTGTCTTAAATGAGTGACCCCTTACTTTTAAACAGCAACTGCTAGTTTTAGATTCTCCCACAAGAGGAAACGTTCTTTCCACATCCACCCTGTCAAGACTCCTCAGAATTTTAAAGGTTTCAATTAAGTCGCCTCTTACTCTTCTAAATTCCAGTGGATACAAGCCTAATCTGTCCAGCCTTTCATCATAAGACAACCTACCCACTCCTGATACTAGTCTAGTAAACCTTGTCTGAACTGCTTATAATGCACTTACATTTTTCTTTCAATAAGGAAACCAGTACTGTACACAATACTCTAGATGTGGTCTCACCAATGCCCTGTACAACTGAAGCATAATCTCCCTACTTTTGTAATCAATTCACCTCACAATAAATGATAACATTCTATTAGCTTTCCTAATTACCCAACATACTAACCACTTCTTAACTTACTTGACCTCCAGTCCAAGGCTTTTCAGCTTTGGTGGAGTCCTGCAGCATGGGGCTTTGCCAGTCTGCTAGATTTCTTAGCTAAAAACTCATGGGAACAAGAGGTTTTAAATATTGTGAGCTCAGTTAGCTTAAGAATGGAATACAGTGAAATCCGTACAAACGCATGCCACCAAAATATACACACCTGCAAAACACGAACACTTACTGTCAGCCCCAAATTAATTAGCCTGTAATACTTATAAACTACTCGTGACACTATGGACACTACAAATGATGAAATGCGGACAAAATTCACAATGCACCAAAATCAATTTACAACTTAAAACACAGGACACGCAGTTAAGTTCAAGGCCGAAACAGAAGAAAGAAATGGTGGAATGGATATCTCTTTGCCCAGCATCCATTGCAGCAGAAAAACTGTTCCATCTCTGGAATTGAATTTATGCATGGTTCTGTCCTGGGGATGGAGTGGTTTCTCTGCCACCATGGAGGCCAGTTAAAAACTCTCCATTCTGCCTCACGTGGAGTTGCAGGGGTGAGATAAGGTGATGGGGCTCGGGGCAGGGGTTGGAGAGACAACATGAGAAATAGGGATCCCAGGTGAAGGTAAAGGAGCAATGCTGCAACAGAAACAGTCAGTACTGGGATTTCTGATTTAACTGGTTTATCGTACATAGTGATGTGATACAATTCTCTTCGGCGTCATTAATTTAAAATGTTTTCATTTTACTTCTAAAACAAATAGAAATCACAGCCCAATTCCTCTAACCTGGCATGCTCTTCTGGAAGCTTCCTTTGTCTCTGCATGTGAAACATCAAATCTCCACCATTCACATATTCTATGACGAAAAATAGCCTGCAACAAAATAATTTAAATCAACCATTAAACAGCTGCAATTTTTAAAAATCACTGGATGGACAAAATCTTCAATTACGTTTTTTTTTTAAAGGAGTTGCTTCTTCAAACCAGTAGAAGGAGCGTACCTTTATAATGTAATTAATGGTTTAGAGCTACTGGAAAGCTAAAGTGGGTTGTAAAGAATTTTGAAGTCAACTCAAAATTATTTACCCAAAGGCTTGGAAGCTGTGTGAAGTCATTCCTGCCATCTTTTACTCCAAATTAGTATACCACAACACAAAAGACAGCAATGAAACTTAACACGAAGATCCTTTAAAAAAAAATCACTCACCACTATCAAGGCTTCTTGTTTGACAAATCAAACTAATATAAATAATTAAATGCAGAAAGGAAGAAACATTGGGCTTGGGGATTATTACCTAGCCACCTAGCAATTCATTTGCATACACTCTTGTCTGCATAGCAAATGAAGTATAAGGAAGGACGTGCACAAGGAAATGAAGCAGTAACACTATTTTTAAAATAAGGTATTTACATTTTCTTGATCAATGCCGCCCTCCCATCTCGAGTTTCTCCTCTGCTGAATCAGTGAACCATGTTGAGAAATGATTCCACAGGTGCTGGCAAGCACTCAGCATCTCTGCAAATGTCCATTTTGCACGTGCATTTAGACGACAAGCATCTGAGAGATTGTGGAATGCATCACAGCCAAATACAATGTTGTCCTCACTAGACATTCCCACAAGTACATTTTACAGCAGGTAACAATCTGGAAACTTTTGCTCAACTTTATTTTGATTTTCTCTCCCAAGGAAACTTGGGCGAGTTGTTGTATCCTCCCTTGCTAATTCAGGAGCTGCCAACAGGCATCAACCCAGGGGTCTTCCTTTGCCTGCAACACGCCTCCCAGAAGCAGGAGAACTACATTTTCAAGAAAATCTGGAAATGGTATCCACTTCAGTAGAAAAGTTCCAGCTTTCAGACAGGCAGCTTTCTCTTCTTTAAAAATACGACGACACGTGCTACATCGTTTAATGCACCTTCTTTGTGCAGTGCAGCATCTTGGAGCATGCCCCTTTAAAAGGCATCCCAGATGTGGTTAGAATCTGCACTGATCAATACTTCTTGGAGGCAACAACTCTGAGCACCAGCCTCTCTCAAAGCGAGGGCTTCAAACATACTGGATTATATATTCCGAGAACAGTTTGTTACAATAGTGGTGACAAAGCTATCATAGACGACATACCCTATTTAAGTAAAATTTATCAAGTTTCTAATATTAGCATACTCAGTTCACAACAGTGAAATCTTGAAATACAGATGGCTACAGGTTATTTTTTTCTTTAGGAAATTTGGATTATAAAAGAATCAAACAGAACCCTTCACTCAAAAGGTGATCAAGTTGTGAAATAAGTTATCAGAAAATGTTGCTGAAGTCAGCAGTGTAAATTTATTTATGCAATTATTAGCTACAAAAATAAAAAAATTCTATGAAAAAAGCTTATTGCTTTGCGAGTCCCTAAAACTCAATATGTATGTCACCAGCTCAAAGTACAAAAATCAGTCATCTATTGTCTTTCCTAAGCAAGACACACATACAAAGATTCATTGTGGTCTCATTACACAGTCACAGTGCAACATAGCCAGGACAGAGCTTTTGGAAACTTATCCCACCTGCTCTCAGTCTGGAAGCAGGAATGCAGTCCTACGAGGAAGGGATGATTTGATGCCTGCTCAAACACATGCTTTTCTGTCTGCACCCAATCAATATCCTGTTAAAATGATAGAAAGATTACATAAACTTCAGATCAGACAAAATTCATATTTCATTTCTAACCAGGTTTTTACAACCGCCCCCCTTCAAAAGCATAGATACTGCAGTATTGAAGGGAACTGGATCTAAAGTTAATACAATTTTAATTTTAGCACGGTAATACAATGTGTTGAAGCATTAATACGCAGATATCAAATCACAAATAACACACCAAGTACAAAAATACACCATCAAAATAAAACAAAAGAAAACACGATAAAATCACATTCAAATTTAGAAAACTGGGGCTTGCAATAACAAGCTGAGCATGGTAAAGCCATTACTGAAATAAATATTTCCATTTACTTTAACATTTATGCAAGAGAATTACAAGAATGGGTAAATATTAGCTAAAACCGAAGTGCAAGTTCATAAAACAGAATAACAAAGAACACAATGAATGAAGGGAACAGAAATAAAAGGAGTATTGAAAAGGTGGAGACCACATTTCTATGGCTAACGTTTTCCATGTTCGGATCAGAGATCATTATCCACCTCCAGCATAAACATTACAGTCGACATGTGATTAGTGTCACAGGGTCATGCCCATGCACTTGACTTGTACAGGCAAAAAAAATTCAAAACGTTTTTTTCAAAACTTAAACATATTCCAAGTTTTCTTTGAAACCCATAAAATCTCCTGGTCTCCGGATGCTCGTACCCTGGACGTAAGCTGAAAGATGCACTGTGTGGTCCCTTGGAAGTTCCAATGCAAGGACTCCGTGGGAACTGCCTGGCAAGTTTCAACTTCTATTGGGCATTTTCCCTGCTCCACAGGATCCTCCAAAAAAGCCTCCCACTCTGAGTTAGAGCTGGAACTTTGGATGATTCTGGCTCACTTACCTGGATAGTTACCCAGGAAATGTTGGACTGTAAAAAAAACAGATCTAACTCCTGGGTAACTATACAACTGACCCATTTCCCCTCGACCCCCCAACCTGCTGACTGCCCCCAACCACCCCCTGGCCTCACCATCATACCCACCCTGTTATCCTACCCACTTGTCTCACTCACGCTCATTCACTAACACACTGAAAATCTATTTAAATGTCTCAAAGCTTTTCAGTGTGTTGGTGAATGTGGACTTACCAAAAAGTGGCAGCTGGTGCGTAAAAAAAGGGCTGGGATGGGCATGGCATGCCTTCCCCTTGATTGTGCACTACAATGGAGGACTCCGAGAAAAGGTACTCCCAGAAAGAGGCATGGTTTCTGAAGTCTGGACCAGAAATATGGAGCTCCATCTTAGTGCAAAAATAGGGGCTGAGTGGCAATCTGATGGTGATTACAATTCTTTGTAAGATTCTGCCCAATATTTATTTAACTATGTTCAACTTTGACCATCACTACAGAAGGTTTCACAATGCCTCTGTTAAGAGCCATAAGCTCACGTACAAGTCGTGACCACCTTATATGGATATAATTTCCCCTTACTGCCAATCAAACAGGTTTTCTGAATTGAATTAAAGCAGACCAAGAGACTGTTCAGATTCCTTAAATGCTGCGTAAAAATTCAAAGTGATCAGGAGTTGCAGCCCAAACATGAATTTTCCATTCCCAAATACCACTCCCCGGCCACTTCTTTATCTGAAATCAACCAGAAATCTGCATGAATGGTTATATAGGGATTTGGAAAAGAAAGGATTCAAGGAAGACATCAACAAAAATGCATCATACAGTAGCTCCTCCCATCAAAGATTGGATTCAATTAGCCAAGCCCTACCATGGGCACCACACACTCTGCATCTATCACAAATTTAAACCATAAACAGGAAAGGGAATTTTCATTTCAAACTGAAAATCTGAAGCTCATTCCCTGGATTACACTTCTACAGCATGCTTTACAGTGAAGTTGAACGTACTTTGTATTCACTATCACGTTGTCATAGAAGCTACATTATTACACTCCATGCCGATGTGATTCAACAGCTTGAAGTCAGTAACAAACGTGGATTCTTTCCAAACGGTAATTAAAAGATTAGTGACTCTTCTCAGTATATATCTGCATGGGCGATTTCCCATGGCCAGAAAGTTGTCAGGAAGCACAATGCTTTTCAGCTTTACAGAAATATACTGGGCACATTGCCACAATTGTCCTTGGTGATTTTGATCCCTTGCTTCCTTGCAAACTGAACCCAAAAAAAATGTATAAGGCCTTCTTTCTTTGCATAAGTGACATTGGCAAGCAACTGAACTTTCCAAAGTTTCTTCCACAAAAACCTTCAAAGATTTTGAAAATCTTTAATATTTCCAAGGAAGAATTTTCTTAACATTCAATTTTCAAAATGTTATCAATTCCCAGTTCTACAATTTTTATATTTTCAGAGGCTAACAACTATAACATGATTAAATGCTTCTCACCTCATCATCATTAACCAGTTCCTTCTTCACAACTTTCATTGCATAAATGCGTTCTGTCTTTTTCAGTCGGACGAGGAGGACTTTGGCATAGCTGCCTCTTCCAATGACACGGATCAGATCGAAATCTGGAACCCCTAAACTGGTGGGAGCTTTACCACTTTCCCTGCTGCTCATGGCCTGTTGGGAAAAACAGCAGACCAATATCAGCTTGCTCTTAAATGCAGCAAAATCATGGATCTGAGCAATGATCTGAGTAAGTTGGAGGCAGCAGGTCTCTTCAACAGCTTCTTTTGCAGACAGCCTCATCTATATTATAGACTGCCTTCTGAACACCAACAGCCCTCACCAATATGACTCTCAATAAATCTACCAGCCAAATAGCAATAAAAACAGTCTTTAATCTTTATTAGACTTTATCTTGACTATTTAAAATTAAATCTAGTCTGATCCAACACAACTGCTTTGATGAATTTACATTTGATATGGTAATTGGGAATTCTCAAAATCTAATTTTTTAATGAAGCTACATTTCAACAGGAAGGAACCTGAGGAAATACATACCTGTTGTAAACATAATTATGATTCCAGCATGCTTTTCTGTTAACTAGCAATTTCCCCTATTTTTAAAACACTCTTCAAGCTCTTTTATCAATTAGCTAACAACTAAATATTTACATAGGATTGCGTAGGATGGTGACACAGAAACAAGCCATTCGGTCCAACCAGTCCATGCTGGTGTTTATGCTCCACTCAAGCCTCCTCCCATTTTTTCTCATCTAAATCTACCATTGTAACCATCTAGTTCTCTTCTCCTTCATATGTCTGTCTAGTTTCCCCTTAAATGCATCTATACGATTCACTTCAACCTTCCTGTGTAGCAAGTTCCACATTCTCATCACTCTTTTGGTTTCTTGAGCACTCTCTTAGATTGATGGTTTCTATTTATGCTCTTCCTCACAAGAGGAAATGTTCTGTATCCACCCTATCCAAATATATCTAAAACATTTTAAAGACCTCTATTTGGTCACCCCTTGGCCTTCCTTTTTCAAGAGGAAAGAGGCCTGGCCCGTCAATCCTTTCATGATAGAAACATCCGCGCATTTCTGGTATCATCCTTGTGAAACGATCCATTTTTGAAATAATAGCAAGTACTAAAGGCATTGTCAGAGTTCCTGAATCTAGCAAGATGACAGCCTGACATATCTAGCAAGATGACAGCCTGACATGGGGAAGAAGCTGAACAGAGACAGTTGGTTCTGAGTTTACAAACATATCTTTCGACAAATGACAATTCAGCTCCATGACAGTCATAGAATCATGCAGCACAGAAGGAGGCCAATCAGCTCATCACTTTGGTACTAGCTCTTTGAAAGGCCTAACCAATTATTCCCGCACCCTTGCTCATTGCCCACAGCCCTGCAAAGTTCTCATTTTCAAGAAAGTATCTGATTCCCTTTTGAAAGTTCCTGCTGAACGTGCTCTGACCACCTTTTCAGGTGATGCATTCCAAATCATAACAACTTGATACATTAAAAAAATCTCAGGGCCCCTGCCCCCACCCAGGTTTTTTTAAAATGTCAAATACCTTAAACCTGTGCCCAATGATTACCAACCCTCCTGCCAATGGAAACAATTTATTCCTATCTACTTCAGTTATGTCGAGGGACTGGAGAAGCTGGGACTGTTCTCCTTCCAGAAGAGATGGTTAAAAGGAGATTTAATAGATGTGTTCAAAATTAAAGGGCTTTGATATGGTAAATAAGAACAAACTATTTCCAACAGCAGAGGGTCAGAGGACAAAGATTTAAGGTGAATGGCAAAAGAATCAGACAACACGAGGATTTTTTAAATATATAAACATAGCAAGCTGATGTGATCTGAAGAGCTCTGCCTGAAAGGGTTGTGGAAAAAAATTCATTAGTACCTTTCAGATGGTAAGTGAATAAATACTTGAACGGAAAAAAATGGATAGCTATGGGAAAGAGTGAGTGAGTATAACTAGTTGCATAGCTCTGCTAAAGAGCTGACACAGGCACATTGGACCAAATCAATAATTCCATATTCAATCAAAACCCCTAATAATTTTGAGCACCTCTTCCAAAGCTCCCCCCAAGCTTCAGTCAGCCTCACTAATTTCTTGAAGTCAATAACTGCACTGCATTCCTCCACTTACGGTTTAAAAAAAAATAGTTGATAAAACTGTAGAATAGATGCAAGAAAAAGGCATTCAACACCAGCCATAGTTCTTTGCAACCATTTGAAGTTTCCTATTACTTCCCTGTAACACACAGACACTGACATTGACTATCTGCAAGGGAACCTGAAGATTAGTCTCCCTCTTTAACGGTGTTCCAGCTCTTAACATGTTATCATATTTTAGAATGTTAATGGCCAACAAACACATAGACTTTGGTTCTTTACCTCCTTCTCCTCACCAACATGATCCAGGTTTTCTTGGCTGGAAGATTTATATGGAATAACTGCAGAGAGCATAGAGTGAAATACATTATTACTCAGGATTTCAAATGATATGTTATTTATAAGGTATTAAATTGCTGGAAAAAAGATTTCAATTACTTATTAACATTCAATTATTTGTTGTGGAGAATGCTCATAGTTGGACTTGAAGTTGGAAAAAAAACTCCAAAGAGGATATATTAAAAGAAACAGCCCCCACTGCCTATTGCGGACGTCGCCATGCGAGCGTTAATTGTCCATGTGCAATGGCCAATATAATGCGGTAGTGTAAAAGATCATTTCAGTCACAGTTAGCAGAGAGGGGACAGCAGAATGATGATCCTAGGAAGAACAATTTTGTTAAAAATTACAACTTCATTGGTTGCATGGGGTAGTTGAAAAAATCAAAGACATGAAAAATTGCTAAGTGCGCCCAAAAATTTAATTGAACATCAGGTCTCATCAAAATAATGGACTTAGAGTATATTGCTACTTATAAAAATCAATTTGTAAGAGTGGATACATCACTGCTCCTGAGAGGACAGTAACAATTCACACTGCAGCATGTGATAAAAGTAAATGAAACACCAGTAAAAAAAACAAGAATGCAGAAAGAAAACAAACTGCTCAAACTTGGCATGATTTATACTAACCATTCAAATAGGTTGAAGATATGCAAATAGTTGCAATCATATGATTAAAAAAGAAAAAATAAACCCAAAGGGAAGGCCATGCAGGATTTTTAAGACATCTGAAAGCAACAATTAGAATCTTGAAATTTTGTCATGAGCTATTCTCCATATTTTTTCTAAACAATATTTATGTGCAAAATGTATTGTCAAAATGTGCCCCTAACTCACCATTCCAGTCCAAAAACCTGTCTGCAAGTTCTGCCATATCCATTCTTTGTTTAATAGAAATTCAAATGATTTCACATCAACGAAGGAAAATGGAAATGACAAAGTGGTCCATTTACCATGACCCATCCCATCATGGTGTAACTTACACATCAAATTAGCTACCTTTGCTTACATGCTACTATTTGGCTCACTTCCAAGAGTAAAGGAGAACATAAGAAACAGGAGCAGGTCATATGGCTACTCGAGCCAGCTCCACCATTCAATAACATCACTGCTGATCTTGTACATCAATTCCACTTTCCAACCTATCCCATATACATTGTTTCCTTTAGTATCCAAAAATCTATCAATCTCAGTCTTGGATATACTCAATGCTTCAGCATCCACAGCCCTCTAGGATAATGAATTCCACAGATTTCTACCCATTAAAACTTTACCCCAACTCACTGGATTTTCATTGACCTTTATTGTTTTGAATCCCCGCTGCCAATGCCCATTTTACCAGAGGGATTTTAAAAAGTTTTAAGTGGCTTCAGGTGGGTTTTGGTTTTCCAGCAAACTGGAAGGTCACATTGTGAATGCACCATTAACGTGAGATCAAGCTAATCTTTCTTCATTTAAAATCACACATTCAAACCCAGAGGATTGGCTGTCAAAGAGTATGCTAATCAGCAAACCCTGCAACCCAACAGTGCTCAGTTTAGCAAACAAAATCACGGTAGGAGATTTTGCCCCATCATGCTTGAAGCAGCTCTCTGAAAGCACTATCTATTTAATGATATTCCCCTGCCCCTTTCCCCCCCAATTTTTAAAAATATTTATCCATTTCCTTCTTCAAGACTGTTCTTATTCTCCTCCCACCACTGTTTCTGGGATAATGTTTGATGCATTAATACTCAATGAACACGATGCAGGGAAAACAGAGACAACACAACAATGATAGAGAAGGGGAAAGAAGTAGATGAAGCACTTCATTCTCTGAGAATGGCAGTCAATGAGAAGGTAGGGTCCAGCAGCTTCAGTACTTCAGACTCAAGAAGTGGGGAGGAGGTAGAAATGGAGAAGACAGAAAAAGAAAATGGAAGACCGAGTTGGGGAAACTATTCCACAGTGCACCAATGTGCCTAACTACATTGTGATTGTTTCCCATTCAGATTTGCAATAGTAACCAAGTAAGTTACAATAGCAAGTATTGATGCATAAGTAATACGACAACAGCAAGCAAGGTTTGTGGGCAGGAAGTTAGCAGCCTAAGATTTGCATGCGCACACACACACACACTCAAGATGGTTTTATTTCTATTTTTACTCTGTTTCCCTTCTAATGGTAAGGACAGTGATGAATGGTCAGGACAATGGTGTTTGCCAGAAAACTTTCCTCTGCTGACTTAGTGAATACGTTGGCAGTGAGTACTGCATACCAGGAAGCTCTCAGTATAATTTACATTCAGTTAGCCTCAACAACATTGGTCTCCAGAAAGGAGGAGAAAGGTGAGGAAAGAGGAGGAATCCATCCAGGCTTTCTGCTCCTGACTGCTATGTAATAACCTGTGCTGCAAAATGTGGATGTCTGGTGAGAAAGACTGAGTTCACTTGTGGAGCTCGTGCATCATCATGCAGCCTGCTGGCACTTACTTTTCCAGCTCATACAAACAATGATCTTGGATGAGGTACTGAAGGGCTGCCATCTGTGTCCCAGTATAAGCCTTCATGGAAGGAGGGGAGAAAGTTAGAAGGAGCAAATGACTCACAGTAAAAGTTCTGTGCTTGCAGTTTCTCAATCTGCTCTGTCCACTGGATTCAAAAGGACACCGACCTTTGGGAGTAAGATGATATGTTTAAAATAGTCACAGTTAAAAACACAAAGCCTCTTTACCTGGCGCAATGTTTTCTGCATTCTCTGCACCTGGAATCATATGTTCCTAAACCAAAGCACAAAATCAAGATTCTCAGCTGTGAAGCAGTATGTAAGTTTGAACTTTAGCAATTAAAATGCAAGATGATAATTCAGCAATGTTATCAAACTGACTAAGAATCACTCTCACACCTGATCACCGCTTCCCCAAGGGTAATGATGAGGATGTGTGATCTGTAAAATACAACACAGATAATGCACATTACACAAACATTCCTTTATTAAGCAGATGACACTAATATTGTCACTAGGATTTTGGTGAAGTATATGGACAGCTGAAATTTTAAAACTTACATACTTTCAACAGTACAACTATAAAGTTTTGCCTGAGTTTGGTCACAGAATCTCACAGTGCAGAAGAGGTCCTTTGGCCTATTGAGTCTGCAACGACACGTCAGAAACACCTGACCTACCTACCTAACCCTATTTACCAGCACTTGGCCCATAGCCTTGAATGTTATGACGTGCCAAGTGCTCATCCAGGTACTTTTTAAAGGATGTGAGGCAACCCGCCTCCACCATCCTCCCTGGCTGCGCATTCCTGACCGTCACCACCCTCTGGGGTTTTTCCTCACATCCCTCCTAAACCTCCTGCCCCTCACCTTGAACTTATGTTCCCTTGTGACTGACCCTTCAACTAATAGGAACAGCTGCTCCCTATCCACCCTGTCCATGCCCCTCATAATCTTGTACACCTCGATCAGGTCGCCCCTCAGTCTTCTCTGCTTCAACGAAAACAACCCAAGTCTATCCAACTTCTCTTCATAACTTAAATGTTGCATCCCAGGCAACATCCTGGTGAATCTCCTCTGCACCCCCTCCAGTGCAATCACATCCTTCCTATAATGTGGCAACCAGAACTGCACACAGTACTCCAGTTGTGGCCTCAACAAGGTTCTATATAACTTCACCATGACCTCCCCTACTTTTGTAATCTATGCCTCGATTGATAAAGGCAAGTGTCCCAAATGCCTTTTTCACCATCCCACTAACATGCCGCTCTGCCTTCAGAGATCTACGGACACACACGCCAAATTCCCTTTGTTCCTCAGAACTTCCTAGTGTCATGCCATTCATTGAATACTTCCTAGTCAAATTACTTCTTCCAACGTGTATCACCTCACACTTTTCAGGGTTAAATACCATCTGCCACTTAACCATCCTGTCTATATCTTCCTATAGCCCAAGACACTCAACCTCACTGTTAACCACCTGGCCAATCATTGTGTCATCCGCAAACTTACTAATCCTACCCTCCACATAGTCATCTATGTTGTCTATATAAATGACGAATAATAGGGGACCCAGCACAGATCCTTGTGGTACACCACTGGACACTGGCTTCCAGTCACTAAAGCATCCTTATATCATCACTCTCTGTCTCCTACGACTAAGCCAATTTTGAATCCACCTCATCAAATTTCCCTGTATCCCATGTGCATTTGCCTTCTTTATAAGTCTCCCATGTGGGATCTTGTCAAAGGCTTTGCTGAAATCCATATAAACTACATCAGCTACACTATCCTCATGTACACACCTGGTCACCTCCTCAAAAAATTCAATCAAATTTTTTAGGCATGACCTCCCTCTGACAAAGCCATGCTGACTGTCCCTGATCAAACCTTGCCTCTCCAAGCAGAGATAGATTCTCTCCTTCAGAATTTTCTCCAATAGCTTTCCTACCACTGACATGAGACTCACTGGCCTGTAGTTCCCTGGCTTATCTCTACAACCCTTCTTAAATAGCGGAACCACATTAGATGTTCTCCAGTCCTCAGGCACCTCTCCCGTGGCCAGAGAGGAATTAAAAATTTGGGTCAGTGCCCTTGACTCTCTCAGCAGTCTGGGACACAAATCATCCAGACCTGGAGATTTATCCACTTTTAAGTTTGCCAACACCTCCAATACCTTGTCACTCCCTATATAAATTTGCTCAAGAACCTCGTAGTCTCTCTCCCCGAGTTCCATACCTTCATCCTCATTCTCTTGGGGGAAGACGGATGTGAAATATTCGTTCAACACTCTACCAATGTCCTCTGGCTCCACCCATAGATTGCCCCCTTGGTCCCTTATGGGCCCTACTCTTTCCCTGGTTATCCTCTTCCCATTGATATACTTATAGAATATTTTGGGATTTTCCCTACTTTTACCAGCCAGAGCTTTCTCATATCCCTTCTTTGCTCTCCTAATTGGTTTTTTAAGCTCCACCCTGCACTTTCTGTACTCCACTAATGCAGCTGCTGATTTGCTTCCCTTGTACCTGCTAAAAGCCTCTCTTTTCTTTCTCATCGTATCCTGAATATTTCTGGTCATCCCTGGTTCTCTGGGCTTGTTACTCCTTCCTATCACCCTGGAGGGAACATGTTGAGTCTTACCGTCCCCATTTCCTTTTTGAATGCCCCCCCACTGCTCTTCTGCAGATTCCCCCACAAGTAGCTACTCCCAGTCTACCTTGGCCAGATCCTGCCTTATTTTACTAAACTCCGCCCTCACCCAATCCAAAACATTTTTTGCAACATTTTTGAAGCATTTCAATTATATAACGCTGGGATTCAGTACCCCCTGTAGACAATCTTCCGACTTTTCATTTCCTTAAAAGCAAGGTATTTGCCAGGAATGCTGAAGCTAAAATCCTGTCCATGATATTAGATCAATAACATGCCTAATTTTCAAGGTTTTCTTTAGATTTGTTTATAACTTTAAGAATACCACAAGCATCTGACATTTCTCTAAAATTAAAGCATTGAATATCCTTAAAAGGGTAATAAGGAATTAACATTTTTTGTGCTTATTTCTCTTCCAGCTTTTTGTCCCTTTCCTGATAGAAAAAACTTAGATAGCATGCAGTTTCAAACATTGCTGCAACCTTGCAGTAACGTTCTTTTGTCATATCAGCCAAGATGATGAGTGTTGAACTTATGTTGAGGGGTACAGAAGGCCACACAGAAAAGCCAAATCCTGTCCTAACCCAACATCTGTGAAATTTGCAACAAGATCCCTGGTCAAGAGCAGAATCAAGATTCTACACTGATTTTTTTCTCGTTACTCGCTCAAGGGCAACTGATTAAATCCTTACTGTTAATGACCTGCACACTAACTTGGTGATTTTCCAGGTTCATATACACACTAAACAAACACTCAGAAAAATGCTGCATATTTGAAAGTTTTCTGGAACAATATGTTGTTGAACCATCAAGTGAACAGGCAATGTTAGATTTGGTAATGAGCCCAAAATTAACCAAAATAAAAAAAAATCTAATGTTTACGGAACATCTAGCTAACAGTGACCATATGATAGAATTCAATATTAGGATAAACTACTAATGATACTAAGAGAGTGTTCAGAAAATTATTTTGTAGAACACAAGACATGTACATACCCTTAAAAGGCCAAAGCGCTACACGTATAATTAGACATTCATAAACAAGGGATGTGAGATTATAGTATGGAACTAAATGGAAAGGTTTGCAAAAGGAATCTTAGAGATTGCGTGCACTGGGAAAGAACAGCAAAGGGATACAAAAGAAGCAGTTAGGACTGCAAAGGGAAACGCAAGCAAAGGTTTCTGAGAGATATCAAGGAAAGCAGAATTTTATATTCTAAAATATACTAAAAGAGGGTGTTTAAGACTAAAGGACAGATGCAAATGATACTGTAATTAAAAATCAGGAAATGGCAGTCTTATTAAATAACTATTTTATATAGTAAAGGATGAGGTTCCAGTGATGCTGGGGAAACAAAGTAAATCATGGGATGGAACTAACTAGGTCATTGCAAGCAGGAAAAAAGTGATGGAGAAACTAATGAGATTGAAGACACCTAGGAAAGGATATATTGGCCGTGGAGTGGCTGTTGCACAGATTCACTGGACCAATACCAGGGCTAAACAGTTATATGATGAGGACAGATTGCATTAACTAATTTCTTTGAATACAGAAGATTAGGAGGTGATGTAACTGAAGTGCTTAACATATTCAAAAGAATTGATAAGAGTAGGCAGAAAATATTACCTCCCCACGTCAGGGAGCACTTCTGGAAGGTCTGGAACTCTCTCCCCACAAAAAGCTGTTGAGGTTGGGAGGTTAACTGAGATGGAGTTAGGATACAGATCAGCCATGACCTAACTGAATGTTGGAACAGGCTTTAGGGGTTGAATGGCCTCCTCCTGTTCCCATGTCACAGTGAAATATTGGTAGTTTATTAAAGCAAAAGTATATTGTTTGTAATGTTACTGGATGAACTTAAGCATTTAAGTTTCTTTTCAGTTACAATTAATACTGAAATTGTGGCGCCTTCTCATACAAAAGCAAACCTTTTCATGTACAGTATGGTATCTAAAAAAAAAAGGCAATCTCCATTCACTAGTACCAGTTATTAAACTATTAAAAAAAAAACTGGTACTGCTGGCTGCTTATTTCTGTGCTGAAACCATTTTCTCCACTCGAAACAGAGATATTAGCAAGTAATGTAATGTACAGGGGTGAAGCCTTGAGCAAATGCATACATCAGAGATAAAAAAAAGCCGCAAACACACCAGATCAGTCAGCATTGGAAAGAGAAAGGCAAGCCACCAAGAGCTGAAACGATCAGTTGCTCTAAGAGATTCTTCTTAGAAGAGATAAAATAATTCTCACTGTGAGAATGTTTTGAAAATTTTACCTATCAAGAATATTTCTTGAAATAAAAATCTTAAATCCCAAAGTTCTAAGAATTATAGCATGAGGCTAATAACAAATACTTAAAACTCATAATTCATGTAGTTTTTATCGAGTTGGATTTCTTGTGTTAAGCTCCAATGAGACATGTTGTTACTTGTCAGCATCAGATTCAAAACAGTCATTAAAACTTTTGCACAAAACAGGTCAAGCAGTTTGTGGAAGTAACAAACTTCTTTCCAAAATAAAACTACATTATTGTTTAACAGCGCAAATTCTAACTCACCACAGACAATGCCAATATTCTCAAAAGAACCATTTTCCCCTCCATAAACAGGCAGAACCCAAGTTAAGAATTCGAAAGTATTTTAAAAGAATAGAGAAATACTTACAGCATGACGTCCACATTCAATTGTAACCAGTTTGTGACATTTCTTATGGACCAGAAGCTTACAGTTGATGCATTTATAACCTTGACGACCTAGGCCCCAGATCCGATCAGTACAAAATGCACAGTGCGCACGCTGAAGGAGAGAGCAAGAAAATAAACTTAGTTAAGGGTTTGATGTTCAGCACAATTTGGTTACGGTAACTTTTTATTAAAACCACACAAAAAATCTTATTGCTCATATTCCAAAATCATTTCTAAACTGTGACCTTAATTATTGTGAATACTTGTTATAAGACTAGAAATTTAGGTCATTGTTTGGGGCTTGAAAGTGAGAGGGAGTGATAAGATATTTTACACAAATTCCTGTAACTGATGGAAATGTAGCTCATTTGGGGAGTACACCCAGCTGCTTCTGGTCTAGTCCCATTCCCCTACCTATTCTGGACTCTCAAGTGCTTTCTATTCTCAAAGTCTTCCTCTCTGCTCTTGGGAACTACCTTTCCTTCATTGTGTCCATGCACAGTGGTGGCAACATGTAGCACAGTCATTGCGCATTAACATTGAAATTTCCTGTTCTTCTAAAATCCCAGTGGCTCACTTTGCCCATTTATTGTGCATGGTTTGCTGATTCTTCAAAATAAAGTGAGGGTGTGGGGACGCTTCTCCTGCAAGTAGAGATGGTATAAGCTATGAAGAGTTCAGTAAGAAGTGTTGAACTACAACACTCTTCAAGCCCAAACAAGTTTTTGGACAGAGTCAGAAACAGCCAGCGAAGAATGATGGAAAAACTGTCATGGAGAAAGGGCTGATGCAAATACTTTGATCAGAAAGCACCCATTCCTGGACGTGTCTAGGTATTAATTTCTCAAATAATCTATTTAGAGAGTCCTCCATTAGTGAACCAAGTAATCTTAGCTTTTGTAATATGTGGAGATTTAATTCTGATTCCAAGAGTTTGTGACTACATGCAATTGGTATTTACTGCTCCTGAACCCAACTCCCTTAATCGCATAGTAAACACACAACCAGCTTTAATCCAGGTTATACCTCATTTGTGAGCACCAAATGAAGATGTGGGGGTCAAAAGTGCAAAAAAAAATTACATTCCCTGGCACTGACCTTGAACACATTTTAAAAAAAAAAAATTAACAGTTGTTCTCACTCTGTTGAATCTTTTGGCTTGGAAAGTATGTCCATTTACACAGTACAGCTTTCTCCAGCGCCGAGCACCCCGTCTGTAAATGGACTCTGGAGAAATAAAGAATACAAAGACTGAAACAAAAAACTGAGATATGGACCAGGGTTTTACAGTCCCACCACAGTGTGTCTCGCCTTGGTGGCTGCGGTGAGCCATTTAAATCTCCATTCAGTTTAGTGGGACCATAATATCTAACCGGGCAGGAAAATCCTGGTCATGGTTACACTCTAGTCGCAAGAACAAATTAAGCTGTCTGATTATTAAATTGTATCCCAGAAAAGTGACATCATATTTTGAAAGACAAAAATGCTCAACAGAATCAGAATAGATTGTTCAATTTACAGAATCACAGGGCCAAGCTGTTCCAACACCCATTTTCATCTTTCTTCGTGCCCAAAACCCATAATTCAATCCTCTGGTGCTAGGGTATCAGGAAAATCAGATGGGGCTTGAAATTCCCAGCCAAAGCAGAAGGCACTGACAGGCAACCATATAGAGGTTGTGCGTCAAAGGTTGATTGTGTGAAAAGGTAAATCTTGAGCACTATTTCAGACTATGAAAACAAGGCAAAGGTGTACCTATTCAAAATGGCAAAGGCCAAATTCAGAAAAAAATATAGAAGGAGCTCTTTACATTTAAGGTACTCAAAACTTGGAATGGAGTTATTGATAAAATAATGGATGCTGATAAAATATGATAAAATAACGGATGCTAGCATCACAGATGCCAGTCTTCAGCCAATTCGATTCACTCCACGTAGTATCATGAAACGGCTGAAGGCACTGGATACTGCAAAGGTTATGGGCATTCTCAATATTCCAGCAATAGTACTGTAAGACTTGTGCTCCAGGACTTGCTGGGTCCCTAGCCAAGCTGTTCCAGTACAGCTACAATACTGGCATCAACGCAGCAATGTGGAAAATTGCCCAGGTATGATCTGAACACAAAAAGCAGGCCTATTCCAACCTGGCCAATTACCGCCCCAACGATCTACTCTCCCTCCTCAGTAAAGTGATGGAAGGGGTCATCAACAGTGCTATCAAGTGGCACTTGCTTAGCAATAACCCGCTCACTGACATTCAGTTTGGGTTCTGCCAGGGTCACTCAGCTCCTGACCACATTATAGCCTTGGTTCAAACATGGACAAAAGAGCTGAAATCCAGATGTGAATAAGAGTGACTGCCTTTGACATCAAGGCAGCATTTAACAAAGTGTGGGATCAAGGAGCCCTTGCAAAACTGGAGTCAATGGGAATCAGAGGAAAACTCTCCGCTGGCTGGAGTCATATCTAGCACAAAGGAAAATGGTTGCAGAAGTTCCTCAGGGTAGTGTCCTCGACCCAAACATCTTCAGCTGCTTCATAAATGACCTTCCTTCCATCACAAGATCAGAAGTGGGAATGTTCACTGATGATTGCACAACGTTCAGCACCTTTCAAGACTCCTCAGATACTGAAGCAGTTCACGTCCAAATGCAGCAAGGCCTGGACAATATCCAGGCTTGAGCTGATAGGTGGCAAGTAACATTCACACCACACAAGTGCCAAGCAATGACCATCTCCAACAAGAGAGAATCTAACCATCAGCGCTGGACATTCATTGACATTACCATCACTGAATCCTCCACTACCAACATCCTGGGGGGTTACCATTGACCAGAAACTGAATTGGATTAGCCATATAAATACTGCAGCTACAAGAGCAGGTCAGGGGCTAGGAATCATGTGGCGAGTAACTCAGCTCCCGACTCCCCAAAGTTTGTCCACCACCACAAGGCATAAGTCAGAAGTGTGATGGAATGCTCTCCATTGGCCTGGATGAGTGCAGCTCCAAAAACATTTAAGAAGCTTGACACCATCCATCCAGAACAAAGCAACCTGCTTGGCTGGCACAAACATTCACTCCCTCTACCATTAACGAACAGTGGCAGCAGTGTGTACCATCTACAAGATGCACTGCAGAAACTCACAAAGGATCCTTAGGCAGCACCTTCCAAACCCACGACCACTACCATCTCAAGGACAGCAGATACATGGGAACACCACCACTTGGAAGTGCCCCTCCAAGCCACTCACCATCTTGACTTGGAAATATATCACTGTTCCTCCACTGTCTCTGGGTCAAAATCCTGGAACTCCCTCCCCAACAGCACTGTGGGTGTACCTGTACCACAGGGACTGCAAGATCAACCAGCGATGGGCAATAAATGCTGGCCTTTCCAGTGAAGCCCACATCCCATAAATGAATTTAAAATATGCTACATTCTTGCAACCATTTAAGAGAAAGATGGGCATTATGGTCAGAGTAATGCAATTCTTCCTGGATAGATAAGTTCACATGGGCTGAATAGTCTTGGCAACCAAAGTCTTAATGGCTACTGAAGCAAACTTTTGCAGCTGAACTAGGAGCCACAGAACCAAGTTCCAGTCTGTTCAGAAACCAAGGACTACAAACATGAGGTTACTGAAGCTCATAGTCATATAATTAACATATATGTGACAAAGCTGTATCACGTTTTTTACGTGAGCTGTTACATTCTAGTCAAAATATGGGAGTCCCATGAACATCTATCCACACACAATTGAATACACTAAAAGCTGTACTGTGTGGTATCTGCTGACGAACAGTTAATAAATATGTATGAAATTCTTTCATATATTATATTAATGATCACGAGAAATGTGGGAAGAGAAACTTCAAGATCTGTTAAAGTTTGCGTTTCAATTTTGGACAACTTTAACCAGAGCATTTTATTTTTAAAAATTACAGGTCATAACGAAATATCAATCTGATTTGAAAAAAGGTCATTTTTACTGTTGTCTAAGACACATGCAATTAAGTTCTTGAAGCTGACTTGCATTTGCACACATTTTATGAATTCCTTCAGCAAGTTCTCTAAATCAAAACTTACCACAATTTTTTCATGCAGATTAGTCAAGAATTACAATTTGAAAGATGACCTGTTTTGCAATATTTATAACTTATTAAAAAGCATAGATATGATCCTTGGTCTAAGCTGTGTTGGGCACAGTGTAGTTGGTTTTAACTGTCCCTGGAAGGGGAGGAGAAAGAACCTAACCAGAAGTTCCTGCTTCTAATTGGTAACTAGTGATTTATACTGAGGGGCCAGAGCCAGGCTTGGCTGTAATGCCTCCCACAATTAAGTAACCTGTCAACACTGGCTGAGAGACTCAGTGCCTTTAGGAAGGGAGGCTAAGAGGGGGAAGAAAAACAAACATAATTTGAAGGGTGAAAAATGTAATCAATATTCAATGGGGCTTGGCTAATAATTGATTTTATGAAGTCATGGTGCAAATATACACCAGAGAAAACATTCCAAACACGAAGGAAAATGAGAGGTACTTACTGTCTTCCCCAGGACAGGGCATCCCTGGTCGTTCTGGTATACAGGGAAACACTGTGGAGATGAAAATCCAGTCAGTATCAAAGAGGCACATATCGTCCTGATTATATATAAACTTTCAACTTGTGTGATAAATGTGGTGATAAAGGGGCCAATACTGTTTGCTACAGGGGAGTAAAACTATGTTGGTAACTTCTTTGTCTGGCTAGCTCTCATATTAAATATTCAGGAGCTAAGCCCACTTCGCTTCCAATTTGTACAGATATTTAGCACATCCCACTCCTAGATTTTGGAGGAGGGTGTAACACAGTCACTGAATTTTAGGGCTGTGATTTAGTAAGTGTGAAATATACACAGCATGTAACGTGATGAAGCTGTGCAACAGATGGTGGTTGTGGGGGTGGGGAGAACATAAAACCTCCAACATTCACATGTGACAATATCGTAAACAAATTTGCAAAGATTTCTTCGATTAACTATTTCTAATGAAATCTTAAACACTTGTCATAAAGAACATTTATGATTTTTCAAGAAATAGCAGACAAAACATGTAGAATCTTTTAATCTTATCTCGAGAAAGTGGAAGGCAATCTGCCACTGGCTGAGTCACCAAATACATTTGATGAATAAAAAAACCACGTCTGCGTCCTTCAAATATGAGAAACTCAGGATTTAGTGTCTTTTGTATTTAATCTTTGCTACCATAAGCGTAAAGAAGTAGCAGATTAACATATTTTTGCTGATCTGACAATTACGATTGTTTCGATATTGTATTCTCCACACAAGAACTTCCTATTCTCAGCTGAAAAGGGAAATCTGAAGAACGGATTTGTGCCCCTCATACATACCACTTATTAATCAGTGGCAGCAAATGTGACTAGAGCAGGTAGCTGGTACAAGGGCTCACACAAGAGGAAAACAAATATAATTTAAAACTCTATACTCAAGGGGGTGCTGTGTTGGAATTTGTCTGGATACAAGTTGCTAGGATTGATCTGTGCACTGCCTTCCTGCAATGGGGTACGTCCCACAGATAACTTGCACTTATACAGTGCTTTTAAATGCAGAAAATATCTGAAGGTGTTCCATAAAACAGATCATAAATTTTGATTGTCCAAAGGAAGGCAGGCATTAAAGTGACATAATTCATCTCTAGCATTTATCAAACCTTTGTGGTGACACGATGATAAGCCTGGGAGTCAGCAATCAAATCAGACAGAATATACATTTTCCTCATTCCATGGAACCGTAGAAATTTACAGCATAGAAGGAAGCTCTTCATCCCATCATACCTTTGCAATCACTCTGCTAAGATTGCCCCACTCTCTCTCCACAGCCCTGTAACTGTTAGTTTTCATGGAGTTCACAGGTCATGAAAGCACGATATAAATATGCAAGTTCTTTCTTCTTCTTCTTCCTTTCTCTCCTTCCAATATTTAATGACATTTTGCTTAAAGAGGATTTTACCTCAGCTATTCATCCAGGATTTAGCACAATTAAAAATAAATGTATATCCTGCTCCAGGGCTGCATAAAAACCATTCTAAATAAGGACGTGTGCTGTACAATTAAAATTTCAAATGGAATCCCAATCTCTTTCCTAACATTAAATGTAAACAAACCCAGAAAAATTTGTAGAGTGCTATTTGTACATCAGATTTTGTAGCAGAGGTAAGACAACTTTCTCCAAGCCAAGCACCATCCATAAACTCCATCCCTCCCTCACCCAGTCCTTTTGCAACTTTGGTGTCACATCTGAATCCAAGATAAGCTTCCGCCACATGTCCGCTCCATCACCAAGGCTGCCAAATTCCACCTCCATAACATTGTCCAACTCCACCCTCCTTCTGAAATTCTTATCCTCACCTTTGTTACCTCTAGACTTGACTATTCCTATGCTCTCCTGGCCATTCCCCCATCTTTCGCCCGACATCAAGCTTATTCAATATTCTGCTGCCCATATCTTAAATTGCTCCCAGTTCTGTTCACTGACCTACATTAGCTCCCAATCCAGCAATGCCTCAGTTTTTAAAGTTACATCTTTGTCTTCAAATGTCTCCATGGTATCGTTCCTCCCTAACTTTATAACCTCTTCCAGTCCTACAATTCTCAAATATCTCTGCACTCCTCTATTTCTGATCTCTTATGTATTCTCGATTTTAACCATTCTACAATTGGTGGTCTTGCCTTCAGCTGCCGAGACCTTAAACTGTGGAATGTCCTCTCTATCCTCCTTTAATATTCTTCCTAATGCCTACTTCTTTGATCAAGCTTTTGGTCAACTGTCCTAACATTTTCTTTTGTGGCTCTGCATCAAATTTTGTTAGTTGCTGCTCCTTTGAAGTACCTTAGGATGTTTCACTACATTAAAGGCACTATATAAACCTCAGTTGTTACAGCAGTAAGACCCTGAAATAATCTACTCCCAGGCCCACACAAATGTTCCTTTCTACTAGATGTGCACAAGAAGCATGATTCTTTTATTCTCCTCAACTCCAAAACTCTTGGGATTTACACCATTGCCATCAGGTCTGACTTGTTAGTGAAAGCAACCAAAAAAATCAAGACTTTTAAAATTTGGGCAAAGTTAATTCTAGGAAAAGACTGGGCCGACTAGTATTGATAGCAATGTGGAATGCACAGAGTAACAATTTCGAGCAGTATAAAAGCTGCCACCTCAGGCAGGCACGTACACTTAGGGTCCCGCATGACAAAATCTCCTCCAGCAGGAACAAGGTAAAAAAGACAACAGCAAACATCTGCCAACACAATTCCCCAACAGAGGCATAAACTATATGCATTGTGCCAAACTTTGTAGCTCTTCATATTTGTCCAGTCCACATTCAATAAGAGATGATCATCAAGTTATCTGTGTAACAGGAGAAGAGGAATATTTTACCCCTGAAAAATAATATTCTATGACCAAAGTAACATGCCCCAGAACTTATGGTCATGATTTATCTGGATAGCCAAAAAGTGCATCCTCTGGTGGGTTTAGTAGATTTTTATGGCTTGTTCATAATAATATTTCTGTAATATTCTTCTTAAGAATCTGTAATGTCAAGGCTGCACTGCAAAGCACGATGATCAGCTTTGCTGGAAACTGTCAATCTGCCAATGTTGGGGATGCCCTGTGTGTGTAAAACCACATGTAGTTCACCCTGAAAAAGGGGAAGCCATGCAGATGTAAGGGGGCCGACATATCAACTTATACAGGCCATTGCAGGGATAGAGACTATAACATACTTTACACTTCTGAAAGATAGAATGGGGAACTACAGGCCTGTTAATCTGGCATCAGAAATAGGGGAAAATGCTAGAATCTATTATAATGGATGTGATAACTGGACACTTAGAAAATAATGGTAGGATTGGGCAGAGTAAAAACGGATTTATGAAAGGGAAATCATGTTTGACCAATCTGTCAGAGTTTTTTGAGGATGCAATTAGCAGAATAGATAAGGGGGAACCAGTAGATGTAGTGTATTTAGATTTTCAGAAGGCTTTCGATAAGGACCAAACACAAAAGATTAGGAAGCAAAATTACCCTGTATGGAATGAGGGGTAATATACTTGCATGGATTGAGGATTGGTTAACAGACTGAAAACAGAGTAAAAATAAATGGGTCATTTGCAGGATGGCAGGCTGTGACTAGTAGGCTACCACGAGGATTAGTGCTTGGGATCCGGCTATTCACCGTCCACATCACTATAATTTCCAAGTTTGCTGATGACAGAAAACTTGGTGGGAATGTGACTTGTAAGGAGGATGCAAAGAAGCTTCAAAGAGACTTAGACTGGCTGAGTGAGTGAGCAAGAACCTGGCAGATGGAATATAATGTGGAAAAATTTGAAGTTATTCATTTTGATAAGAAAAAAGAAAATGCAGAGTTTTTCTTAAATGGAGAAAGATTAGGAATGTTGACATCCAAAGGATACCTCTGTGTTCTTGTTCATAAATCACTGAAAGCGAACATGCAGGTTCAACAAGCAATTAAGGTGGCAAATGGTATATTTGCCTTTATTGAAAGATGATGTGAGTACAGGAGCAAGGAAGTCTTGCTGCAGTAGTATAGAGCCTTGGTGAGACCACACCTGTAGTATTGTGTTTAGTTTTGGCCTCCTTACCTAAGGAAGGATATACTTGCCACAGAGGGAATGCAACAAAGGCAGAACAGACTGATTCATGGGATGGATAGATTGTCCTATGAGGAAAGATTAAAGACTGTGCCTTTATTCACGGGAGTTAAGAAGAATGAGAGGTGACCTCATTGAAGTGTACAAAATCCTTACAGGGCTCGACAGGGTGGATACAGGAAGGATGTTTCCCCTGTCTGAGGTTCTAGAACCAGGGACAGAGTCTCGGAATAAGAGGTAGGCCATTTAAGGCTGAGATGAGGAAGCAGTTTCTTTAGTCAGGAGGTGGTGAATCTTTGGAATTCTTTATCCCAGCAACTGTGGAGGCTCAGTCATTATGTATGTTCAAGGCAGAGATTGATAGGTTTTTGGGTATTAAAGATATCAAGGGTGATGGGGACAGTACGAGAAAATAGCATCAAAGTGGAAGATCATCCATGATTTAATTGAACGGCAGAGTAGGCTCAAAGGGCAGAAAGGCCTCTTGCTCCTAAGCTCCTAACAGTTAAACTAATATAACTAATATGTTATACACACCAATATATTGAAGTCTGTTTGAGTTAAGGCTTACTTCATCATGAATTGGTTTTCAAGGCTATACTCTGTTAAAACCTTTGTGCAACAACAACGGGAGAGATAAAATGGAGACTTTAGTGCTTGCATGCAGAAAGGCAGTATAAGATGAATGTGAAACTGCTGAATTGCAGAAGTTAAGCATGAAAAGAAATGTGAATCTTAGAACCTTTGGAAAAACAGGAAACACCTGCAAGGGTCTACATGTTGGAGCATAGAGAGTTCCATGGATTACTAGTGGCCTCAACTTGATCCAATCATAATGGTCAGGACAAACTATGGCTTAATATGGCATGGTAAGGGTCTCTTGATAGGGATAAGAGAAAGGAGCTGCAAGACAACACTGGCACACATCTAGAGGAAAACAGACAATGGTAAACAGACCTCAGGAAGAAAGGACTGTGCGCCAGAGAGATTGAAAGCAGGAACCATCAGAGCCAAGTCTCGCTGTATATCTACTGCTGTTGTTAAGAATTAACTTTGCATTTCTGTGCAATACTCAATAAACTCTCTGTCTTTATTAAAGAATGAGAGTCCAGACCTTGTAGGTCAGAAATGGTCAAGAATCCTGAGTGAGACAGGTTGGGATATCCTCTCTCTCACATAAATGATCATATCCAATGGTTTCTCTCTCCAAGTATCTCATAGCCCAGCCAGGTCTTGTTTTCTCAACTCTCAAATGACCAGTGTTCCAAGGGAGGACAAAAAAAAAGCTTCAAAGACACAATGAAGTTCTCCTTAAAGCACAGCAGCATTAACATCAATGACTAAGAGGAGTTTGCTACCAATTGTTCAGAATGATGATAGCTTGTCCATCATGCAGCATCGTACTTTGAGCCACAACCTCTTAATGATGAAGGAGAGTGGCATCAGAGAAGGAAGGAAAAGGAAGCAAATACTGCACTCCGGATCCCAGTACCTCATGGGACCCTCAGTCACGTATCCAAAGATATGCAGATCGAGAATTGGTCTACTGAATCACATGAAGAGCTGTGACAGAAACTCACGACCCTGAACAGATATCATCCTCGGATCAAGGAACAAACGACGACTGTTATTCAGGACCCTTCGGAACACTGAAACATTCCCATTCTATCTGGATGGGTGATTGCAATTTTGTCTGGTGTATTATATCAGAAAAAAAATCATTAAAAACATAACACATTGCAAACTTTTTTTACTTCCCCGACCCCACCCCCAGACTGTGCACTTCTCTCTGCACCACTGGGACCTGGATTTGAACCAAGCTCAGAGAAGGAACATATAATTTTTTCCTTGACAAATAATAGGTGCAGGAACAGAGCCTAATCCAGCATCCGCAGATTTTTGCTTTTATCCTAATACACATCCTATTATGCAGGAGCCTGATGATGTCACTGGGTACAAAGTGGATTAAGTTTTTATTCACAAGTATTGCTTCTCATCCTCTCAAAACACAGGCACAGTTAGTTCCGTTTCCTCCACCTAAAATAAATCAAAGTTAACAAAAGGTTGATCCTTCAAAATTAATTAGACTAAAACTGCAAATACATGTATATTTTACAGCTAGTGAAAGCGACAAGCTGTACTCACCAGTGTACGGTAAGTAGGCTGATTAAGAACGGGAGGACTGTTTTATACTGTTAATCCAAAACAACCAATATTGCTCTCATGCCCACATGTCCGTCCTTGGCCTGCTGCATTGTTCCAGTGAAGCTCAATGCAAGCTGGAGGAACAGCACCTCATCTTCCGACTAGGCACTTTACAGCCTTCTGGACTAAATATTGAGTTCAACAATTTTAGATCTTGAACTCACTCCTCCATCCCCACCCCCTCTCCAATGCCCCCTTTTTTTCAATAATTTATATAGATTTTTCTTTTCCTACCTATTTCCATTATTTTTAAATGTATCCATTGTTTTATCTCTGCCTTTTAGCCTATTTCGATCTCTTCCCCCACCCCACCCCCACTAGGGCCATCTGTACCTTGCTCATCCTGCTTTCTACCCTTAATGTCACCTATTATCACATTCCTTAGATAATATCACCACCTTCAACACCTTTTGTCTATGACATCTTTTGCTTATCTCCACCTATCACTGGCCCTCTATCCAGCTCTACCTGTCCCACCCCCCCCCACTTAAACCAGCTTATATTTCACCTTTTTACTATTTTTCCTTAATTCTGTTGAAGAGTCATACAGACTCAAAATGTTAACTGTGTTCCTCTCCACAGATGCTGTCAGATCTGTTGAGTTTTTCCAGGTACTTCTGTTTTTGTTTTGGATTTCCAGCATCCGCAGTTTTTTGCTTTTAACCGATATTGTTCAATTTTTTTCCACAATACTGCTATAAAATTTAAAGATTCTAAAATATTTGCACCTCACCATGAATGATCAGCTCAGAATCCTTATTCAGCTCATAAAGCCGAAATGCTTCCTCTAATTCCAACTGGGATGAGACAGTGCAGGGGTCGCCTGTTCAATAAATGAGAGCAACAATACAATTTATATCTTCAGAACATTTTAATGCAGTTACACAGATTTCCGAACATTGCATTACTTCATGTTTAAGATTCCCTAATTAATTTTGGCAAGAAACTCATTGTATCAACTCATTCAAGGCTGGGGTGAGGGGAGGGGGGAAACACACACAAACATATGAATTAGGAGCAGGCGTAGGTCATTCCACCACTTGAGCCTGCTCCGTCATTCAATAAGATCACAGCAGATCTGACTGAGGCGACCACATCACTATCCTACCTATCCCCGATACCCTTTGATTCCCTTGTTAGTCAGGATTCTACCTCTGCCTTAAAAATAATCAATAGCCCTGCGTCTACCACTCTGGGGAAGAGAGTTCCTTGGAGAAAAAAATTCTCATTTCCATTTTAAGTGTGAGACCTGTTATTTTTAAATTGTGTTATTTAATTGTGCTGAACAGAGCAAGAGTTCCAGCGAGAGTCGAGGGATTTAAAAAAATAACCAGAGTGAGAGCTAATTAACATTTTACTGTGTTTACTTAAATTCCAATTTTGGTGCAGTAAATAAATAATTTGAGGCATAACAGGGCTGCTCATACCTGTCAAGTGTACACCCTGTACCATGAAGGGACTCCAGGACGCAACCAAGCTACATGTTCAGAAAGTGCCACAAATGGAAAAACACAAGCGTTATTATGTTGGAACTCAGCTGGTGTCATTGAGGTACATTCGTGAGGATGACAGCAACATGGATAGCACCTTTCAGAAGGTGGTCACCCTACAGCTTAAGAAAGAACAAGCAGGGGGGATTGGGTGGCCATCAGACAGTCAAGATAGGCAAGGCAGGTAGTGCAGTAGACCCATGAGGACGTCCCACTTTCTAACAGGTACTCAGATCTGAGTACCAATGTGGGAGAGGGTTCCTTTGGAGAGAACAGCGAGAGTCATTACCAGAGAACCATGGTTCAGCTGTACAGGGAGGGAGGAGAAAAAACAGAGCAATAGTGGTAGGAGATTCTATAGTTAGGGGAATAGGCAGGCGCTTCTGTGGTCGCTGACGTGATTTCAGCATGATATGTTGCTTCCCTGGTACAAGGGTATCAGCGAGTGGCTTCAGATAATTCTGGACGGTGAGGGTGCACAGCCAGAGGTCATGGTTCACATTGGTACCAACGATATAGGTAGAAAAAGGGATGAGTTCCAGCAGGCTGAGTTGAGGGAGTCAGAAAAAAGATTAGCAAGCAGAATCTCAAAAGGTAGTAATCCCTGGATTACTTCCAAGGCCACATGCTAGTGAGTATGGAAATAGGAGAATATATCAGATGAATGCATGGCTAGAGAAATGGTGCAGGAGGGTGGGCTTCAGATTTCTGAAGCAGTGGGACCAGTTTTGTGGAAGGTGGGCTCTGTGCAAGCCATACGGTCTATACCTGAACAGGACCAGGACGAATGTCCTTGCAGGGAGATTTGTTGGTGTTGTTGGGGAGGGTTTAAACTAGATTGACAGGGGGATGGGAACCAGAGTGCAGATTCAAATAGGACAAACTCAGGGCAGGGAACAAAAGATTAGCAAGTGACTCTGAAAGACAGAGAAGCAACAGTCAAAAGGTTTACAGCACAGGAATATGGCAATGTTAAAAAAGTTAAATGCAAGGAATATAACAACCAAAGCCAAAGAGCTGAGGGCTTAGATACACATGGCAGCATATCAATGCTATAACGGAAACTTGGCTTAAAGAGGAGCAAAAATGGCATCTCAACATCCCTGGATATAAGGTTTTCAGGCAGGATAGAGAGGGGGCTAAAAAAAAGTGGGGATGTAGCATTTTTGGTTAAAGAATCAACTACCGCTGTGAGGAGCAATGATATGCTAAATGAATCATCAAATGAGGCTATATGGGTTGAGCTCAGAAATAAAAAGGGGGCAGGCACACTACTAGGAGTGCAGTATAGATCCCAAATAATGAGAGGAGATAGAAGAACAGATCTGTAGGCAAATTTCTGAGTGCAAAAACAATCGGGCAATAATACTTGGGGACTTCAACTACCCTAATGTTAACTGGGATACAAACGGTGTAATAGGCACAAGAGGGCACAAAATTCTTGAACTGCAATCAAGAGAAATTTTTTAACCAGCACCTAACAAGCCCAATGAGAGGGAGCGTAATTCTAAATTTAATCTTAGGAAATTAAGCTGGGCAAGTGAATGAAGTAGCAGTGGATGACCATTTTTGAGATAGTGACCATAATACAGTTAGGTTTAGCATAACTATGGAAAAGAACAAAGAACAAAGAAAAGTACAGCACAGGAACAGGCCTTTCGGCCCTTCGGCCCTCCAAGCCTGTGCCGATCATATTGCCTGTCAACTAAAACATTTTGCACTTCCGGGGTCCATATCCCTCTAATCCCATCCTATTCATGTACTTGTCAAGCTGCCTCTTCAACACCACTATCGTACCTGCTTCCACCACCTCCTCTGGCAGCGAATTCCAGACACTCACTACCCTCTGCCCAGCACAGCTCCTCTATAGTTTTCTCCTCTCACTTTAAATCTATGTCCCCTAGTAATTGACTCTTCCACCCTGGGAAAAAGCTTCTGACTATCTAAACTGGCAACATTAAACGGATATACTGACACTATTTTATTAATAACGTTAGGTGAGGCAACGTTAATCGAGGACTTACTATACAAGGACACCCAGATTTCTCTGTCCTGCAGCATCTCTCCATTTGAAGAAGATTTTGCTTCTCCAATCTTCCTGCCATTTCCCACGTTATACCCCATCTGCCAAATTTTTGCCCACTCACTTAACCTATCCACGTCCCTTTGCAGACTCTGTATCCTCCTTACAACTCGTTTTCCTACCTAACTTTGTATCGTCAACAAATTTGGCTACAATATACTCAGTCCCTTCATCCAAGTCATTAAAATAGATTGTAAATAGTCAAGGCCCCAGCACAAATCCCTGTGGCACTCCAGTTACAGTTTGCCAGCTGAAAATAATCCATTTATCCCGACGCTCTGATTCCTGTTAATTAGCTAATTCTCTATCCATGCTTATATATCAACTCAAAATCCTGAGCTCTTATCTCGTGCAATAACCTTTTATGGCACCTTATCGAATGCCTTTTGGAAACCCAAATACACTGCATCTACTTGCTCCCCTTTGCCCACCCTCCTTATTACAACCTCAAAGAATGTTCATAAATCTGTCAAACATGATTTCCCTTTCATAAAACCATTCCTGATTGAATTATAATTTCCTAAATGTCCTGCTACTATTTCCTTTACAATGGATTATAACATTTTCCCAATGACAAATGTTAGGCTGACTGACTCATAGTTTCTTGCTTTCTGTCTCCCTTGTCTCTTGAACAGAGGTAATACATTTGTGGTTTTCCAATCTGCTGAAACCTTTCCAGAATCTAGGGAATTTTGGAAGATTACAACCAATGCATCCACTATCTCTACAGTCACTTCTTTTAAAGACACAAGGATGCACATCATTAGGACCAGGGGACTTGTCGTCAGCCCTTAGTCCCATTAGTTTTCCTAGTACTTTTTCTCTCGTGATAGTGACTCTGTTAAGTTCTTTCTTTCCTCCCTTTTGCCCTTTGATTTTCTTCTATTCTTTGGATGCTTTTTGTATCTTCTACTGTGAAAGGAGATACAAAATACTTGTTCAAAGTATTTACTATTTCCTTGTTTCCCTTTATTATTTCTCCTGTAGCTGCTCTCTTCCTTTTTTACATGCTAGCAGAAGCTGAGACTGTCCGTTTTTATATTTCTTGCTTGTTTACTTTCATATTCTAATTTGTTCCTTTTTTTTTAAGTTATCCTTTGCTGGTTTCTAAAACGTTGTCAATCTTCTGGCCTACCACTAATCTTCACAACATTGTGCATCTTTTCTTTCAATTTGATGCCCTTAATTTCCTTAGTTAACCACGGATTGTGCATTCTTCTATAGATTTGTTTCTTAATGGAATATATCTATATTCAGTGGATATAGCCATAACAAAGCACTGGATTCAAAATCTACCACTGGCATACTGTGGCTACATTATGTACGATCTGCAATGCACACTACAGCAACTCACCAAAGTTACTTCAACAACACATCCCTCCCCTGTGACGTCTACTGCCGGAAACATGAGCAATGTTTCCATCACCTTCAAGTTCTTTTGAGTCATACATCAAATCGCCCTGACTTGGACGTATATTATCATTACTTCAGCACCCCTGGGTCAGTATTCTGGAAACAGTTAACATATATGTGGAGATGCGATCAAAAGGATTAAATGCAGCTTTGCTATTATCACCACTCCCAAGATCTTAAAAAGGCTCTTCTCCAATGCTTCTGGATGTGATGTAAGAAATCTGATAAGTTATTTTCTCTCTCCTGCTCTTTCTCACCTCTCTCACTCTCCAATGCAATCTTTATTGTATTTATTTTGTCAATATTACTTACCCCTTAACCTTCTCATCTTGTTCCTTAATTCCTAGTATAGCAACCTATATGCTTTCTGTCCCCTCTGCAGATGTTAGGCTGACTGGGGGTTACCACTGACCAGAAACTGAACTGTTCTAGCCATATAAATACTGTGGCTACAAGAGCAGGTCAGAAGCTAGGAATCTAGGAGTAACTCACCTCCTGACTCCCCAAAGCCTGTCCGCAATCTACTAGGGACAAGTCAGGAGCATGGTGGAATACTCTCCACTTGCCTGGATGAGTATAGCTCCAACAACACTCAAGAAGCCGAACACCATCCAGACAAAGCAGCCCACTTGATTGGCACCCCATTCGCAAACATTTTCTCTCTCCAACACCGACGCACAGGAGCAGCAGTGTATACCATCTATAAGATGCACAGCAGAAACTCACCAAGGCTCCTTAGACAGTACCTTCCAAACCCATGACCACTACCATCTAGAAGGACAAGGGCAGCAGATATATGGAAAGTTCCCCTCCAAGCCACTTACCACCCTGACTTGGAAATGTATCGTCGTTCCTTCACTGTCGCTGGGTCAAAGTACTGGAACTCCCTCCCTAACAGCACTGTGGGTGTAACTATACATGGACTGCAGCGGTTCAAGAAGGCAGCTCACCACCACCATCTCAAGGGCAATTAGGGATCAGCAATAAATGCTGGCCTAGCCAGCAAAGCCCACATCCTTTAAATGAAATTTTAAAAACTGCACAGTCTCCTACCACAGCTAATCATTTCCTGGGATCTTAAAATGAAGAAACTCTTAACTTCCTCCATTCTCTCTTTCTCCTTCCACAGGCATTACCCAACCTTCATTTCTTATTTTATCTCTTCATCTCTTAGTCTTTAATCTGCAGCGACAGTTTTACTTTTTCATCCAAGTTTCTCAAGAGAAAATTAGTTTCTTGCCTGAGAACAAGAAACCTAATACCTAAGTTTTATACTTCAAAATCACATAAGTCATTATAAACTTAGTGGCGCACAAATCCCACTGGTAAAATTGAGAAATCAGTTCTAAAAACAATTCATTTTTATATTATAAAGGATAAAGACAGAACAGGAGTAAAAGTTCTAAATTGGAGAAAGATAAATTTTATGAATGAGAGGTGTTCTGGTGAAAGTGGACTGGTTACAGCTACTTGAAAGGAAATCAGTGACAGGTCAGTAAGAGACATTCAAAAGCCAGATTCTATGGGCAAAATGTAGATGAATCGACACAAAGGAAAAGGACAGGGCTGCCAATTCTAGAGCCCCCTGGTTATCTAGAAGCATATAAACCAAGATAAAGCAGAAAAATAAAGCTTATGACAGTCACAAAAAACTTAGTACTGTAGAAAGCCTAGAGGAGTAGAGAAAATACATGGGTGAAATAAAAAAGGCAATTAGGAAAGCAAAGGGAGCATACGAAAAAATATTGGTCAATAAAATCAAAGAAACCCCAAAGATGTTTTATCAGTACATTAAGAGCAACAGAATAACTATGTAGGGCCAAGCAGGGATATATATGGTAACTTGAGCTCTGATGAAGGTGTGGGTAGGGTTTCTCAATGAGTACTCTGTGTCTTCATTAAGGAGAGGGATGATGCAGATATTCTAGTTAAAGAGGAGTGTGAAATATTAGATACAATAAGCATAGTGAGAGGGGAAGTACTGGAGGGACTGGCATCCTTGAAGGTGGATAAATCATCAAGGCTGGATGGACTGTATTCCAGGCTGTTAAAGGGGGCGAAGGAGGAAATTGTGGATGCACTGAGGATCAGTTTCCAATCCTCACTAGATACAGAACATAAGAACTAGGAGCAGGAGTAGGCAATTCAGCCCCTCGAGCCTGCCCCGCCATTCAATACGATCGTGGCTGATCTCATTTCAGCCTCAACTCCAATTTCCCGTCCTCTCCTTGTAACCTTTCAACCAATTACTAATTAAAAATCTGTCTATCTCCTCCTCAAATTAATTCAGCGTCCCAGCATCCACTGCACTCTGACATAGTGAATTCCACAGATTCACAACCTTTTGAGAAAAGTAATTCCTCCTCATCTCTGATTTGAAGCTAACACCCCTTAGTCTAAAACTATGGCCTCTCGTTCTAAATGCCCCAGAAGGGGAAACATCCGCTCCACGTCTACTTTGTCTATCCCCTTTAGCATCTTGTATGCCTCAGTTAGATCTCCTCTCATCCTTCTAAACTCCAGCAAGTCTAGGCCTAAACTGCTCAATCTCTCCTCATAAGACAAGCTCCGTATCTCTGGAATCATTCTAGTGAACCTCCTCTGAGTCCCCTCCAATGCAACCACATCGTTCCTCAAGTAAGGGGACCAAAACTGTGCACAGTACTCCAGGTGTGGTTTCACCAATGCCTTGTACAGTTGCAACAACAGTTCCCTATTTTCATACACTATTCCTTTAGCAATAAATGCCAAAATTCCATTTGCCTTCCTTATTACTTGCTCTACCTGCACACTAGCTTTTAGTGATTCATGCACGAAGACACCCAGATCCCTCTGCACTGAGGCATTCTGAAGTTTCTCTTCATTTAAATAATAAGTTGTCTTTTTGTTCTTCCGACCAAAATGGATAACCTCACGCTTATCCACGATAAACCCCATCTGCCAAATTTTGGTCCATTCACCTAATCTGTCCTTACCTATTTGTAAATTTCTTATTTCTTCATTGCAACTTACTTTCCCACCTATTTTGGTGTCATCTGCAAATTTAGCTATAGTACCTTCTATCCCTGAATCATTAATATAGATTGTAAATAGTTGGGGCCTAAGGACCAAACCCTGTGACACCCCACTAGTGGGGATTTGCCATCAAGAAAAAGACCCATTTATCCCGATTCTCTGCTTTCTGTTGGTTAGTTAATGCTCTATCCAAGCTAATATATTACCCCTAACTCCATGTGATCTTATCTTGTGTATTAATCTTTTGTGCAGCACCTTATCAAAGGCCTTCTGGAAGTCCAGATATACAACATCTACAGGACCTCCATTATCCACTTTGCTTGTCACATCTTCAAAGAACTCTAGCAAATTAGTCAAACATGATTTACTCTTCATAATACCACAATGACTCTGATGGATTGCATTTTGACTTTCCAAATGCCCCATTACTACTTCCTTAGTAATGGATTCCAATAATTTCCCAATGACAGACGTTAAACTAATTGGTCTATAGTTTCCTACTTTCTGCACCCCCCCCCACCCGACCCCACCACCCCCTTGAATAAGCAATAGCGTTTGTCCAATCTACTAGAACCTTTCCAGAATCGAAGGAATTTTGGAATATTATAGCCAATGCATCCACTATCTCCGCTGCCACTTCCTTTAAGACCCTGGGATGTAGGCCATCAGGTCCTGGGGACTTGTCACCCTTTAATTCCAATAGTTTGCTCAATACTTTTTCTCTAGTGATGGTGATTGTTCTAAGTTCCTCCTTCTCTATAAGCTCTGCACTACCTGTTACTATTGGGGTAGTACTAGTGCCTCCACCGTGAAAACTGAGGCAAAATATTGACTAAGCGTCTCTGCCATTTCTGCATTCCCCACTATTAACTCCACTGTCTCATCCTCCAAGGGACCAACATTCATTTTAGCTACTCCTTTGTTATCAGTTTTTACATCTTGCACTAGTTTTCTTTTATAATTTACCTTTGCTCTTTTTATTATTTTTTAGTAACCCTATGTTGATCTTTAAAAGTTTCCCAATCTTCCAACCTGCCACTGACCTTTGCAATTTGGTATGCCTTTAGTTTTTGCCTTTATCTTATCTTTAACTTCCTTGCTTAGCCATGGATGCTTTTCCCCCTCTTACCATCTTTCTTCATCTTTGGAATATATTTCACTTGTGAGGAATTGAATATCTCCTTAAATATCTGCCACTGTTCATCAACCGTCCTACCTTGTAGTCTTCCTGTCCAGTCCACTAGGGCCAGATCTGCCCTCATGCCTATGTAGTTACCTTCATTTAATTCCAGGACACTAGTATGGGCCTCAAGTTTCTCGCTCCAAACTGAACTTGAAATTCTAGCAAGCTACGATCACTCTTCCCTCGAGGATCCTTTACAATGAGGTCATTAATTAATCCCATCTCATTATACAAAACCAAATCCAGAATAGCCTGCTCCCTGGTTGGTTCCACAACATATTGCTCCAAGAAACAATCTCTCATACACTCTATGAACTCTCCCTCAAGGTTACCCGTGCCAATTTCATTAGTCCAGTCTATATGTCTATATGCATATTAAAAATCACCCATGATTATTGCCGTGCCTTTTTTTACATGCTCCCAGTATTTCCTATTTTACACTGTACCCTACTGCTGAACTACTGTTTGGGGACCGATAGAATACTCCCACCAGGGGCTTCTTTCCGTTGCTATTTCTTATTTCTACCCAGACTGACTTTACATCTTGCTCTCCAGTGCCTTTCTCATTCCTCACTATAGCACTGATCTCTTCCTTTACTAACAAAGCTATACCATCTCCTTTTCCTTCCTGCCTATCCTTCTGAAACACTGAGTACACTCTTGGATATTCAACTCCCAAACTTGTTCTCCCTGTAACCACGTCTCAGTAATCGCCACCAAATCATACCTATTTATCTCTATTTGCGCTATTAACTGATTAGTTTTATTCCGAATGCCACATGCATTCAGAAGCAAAGCCTTCAAGTTTGCCCTAATGTCAATTTTCCTTGCTCTTATACGATTCTTTGGTGCAATGTAGCGTTCACACATTGTCCCTTCCTTTCACTTTTTGCTTAACAATCAGCCTCATCACAAACCTGCACTCTTACCCTCTCCCTAAACTTTGATTTTTTATATTTCCATGCAACTGAACCCTCCCCAACACTATTCAGCTTGAAACCCTATCTATGACCCTAGTTATGCGATTTGCCAGGAGACTGGTCCCAGCATGATTCAAATGGGGCCTGTCCGAACGGAATAGCTTCCTCTTTCCCCAGTACATGCCAATGTCCCATGTATTAAAACCCATTTCTCCCACACCAATCTTTGAGGCACACATTTACCTCTTTAATCTTATTGACCCCGTGCCAATTAGCTCGTGGCTCAGCAGTAATTCAAAGTTTATTCCCTTTTTGGTTCTGCTTTTTAATTTAGCCCCTAGCTGCTCATATTCCCTCAGCAGAACATCTTTCCTCGTTCTACCTATATCATTGGTACCTACTTGGGCCATGACAACTGGATCTTTCCCCTCCCATTCCAAGTTCCTCTGCAGCCCAGATGAGATATCCTTAACCGGCAAGGTCTGCGGACATTGTACCATTATTTAAAAAGGATGCGAGAGGTGGGCCAAATAATTATAGGCTGGTCAGTCTGACTTCAGTGGTGGGCAAATTATTAGGATTAATTCTAAGAGACAGGTTAAACTGTCACTTAGAAAGGGACGGATTAATCAGGGATAGTAAGCTTGCTTTTATTAGAGGAAGGTCATTTCTTACTAATTTAATTGAAATTTTTGAGGAAGTAATGAAAAGGATTGACAAGCATAGTGCAGTGGATGTTGTCAAATGCCTTACTAAAATCCATGCAGACAAGGTCCCACATGGCAGACTGGTCAGAATAGTAAAAGCCCATGGGATGCAAGGGAGTGTGGCAAGTTGGAGCCAAAATTGGCTCAGCGTCAGGAAACAATAGGTAATGGTTGACGGATGTTTTTGCCTATGGAAAATGGTTTCCAGTGGTGTTCCACAGGCTCAGTGTTGGGTCCCTTGCTGTTTGTTGTATATATTGATTTAGACATAAATGTGGGTGGCATGATTGGGAAATTTGCAAATGACACAAAAATTAACCGTGTAGTTGATAATGAAAAGGGTAGCTGTTGTCTCCAGAGTGATATCAATGGTTTGGTTGAGCGGGTGGAAAAGTGGCAGATGGAATTCAACTTAGAGAAGTGTGGAGTCATGCATTTGTGGAGGACAAACAAAGCTTGGGATTACACAATAAATGGGAGGGGTAGAAGAAGTGAGAGACCTTGGAGTGCGTGTCCACATGTCCCTGAAGGTGGCAAGACAAGTGGATATGGTGGTAAAGAAAGCACATGGGATGCTTTTCTTTATTGGACGAGGTATTGAATACAAAAGCAGGCACTGTATAATACGCTGATTAGGCCACAGCTAGAATTTTGTGTACAGCTCTGGTCTCCACATTATAGGAAGGACACAATTGGTCTGTACAGAGAAGGGCTTGAAAATTGCAGTTATGAAGAAATATTGTATAGGTTGGGGTTGTTTTCCTTGGAGCTGAGGAGACTGAGGGGTGACCAGATTGAGATGTACAAGATTATGAGGGGCCTGGATAGAGTAGACAGGAATGCCCTGTTTCCCCTAGCGGTGAGGTCAATTACTGGGGGCACAGATTTAGGGTAATTAGTAGAAGGATTAGAGGGGACATGAGGAAAAACTTCTTCATCCAGAGGATGGTGGGTGTTTGGAATTCACTGCCTGATTTGGTGGTAGAGGCAGAAACCCTCAACTCATTTAAAAGGTACCTGGATCTGCACCTCAAGTGCTGTAACCTGCAAGGCTACAGACCTGGTGCTGGTTGGTGAGATTAGAATAAGCAGCTAGTTCTTTATTTTTTCTTTTTCAGCTGGCACAGGCACTGTAGGCTGAATAGCTTCTTTCTGTGCTATATCTTTTCTATGGATCTATGGTGTCCCCTCTTTCTGGTCTGTCTCACATGAGAAACATTCTTTTAGCATCCACTCTGTCAAGCCCCTTTGATTCCACCATCAATCCTTTTTCAATGAACCATTGACACATTTTAGACCAGTGATTTTCAAGCTTTTTTTAAATGTAGGGATTCTGCTGAAAATACAAAAGAACTTTCAAGAACCTTCATACTAACTTCCAAGTCAACATCAGCTTTGCTTTGGGTAATTTTTTTTGAAAATGGTTGGCTGCAATAAAAATAACATGGTAGTAAGCTATCAAATACAGAAAAATGTTGAAATCTTGATATTTGTTTGTGGCGAATGTTATATCAAGCCTCAAACATAAATATGACAACTTTGTGGAGCTCCCTCCTCAGACTCATTTAAAAACCTACCATGGGAACCATTATTCATTAACAATGACCAGTCATGAATAATGTCTTACAGCTGTAACCATTCATATTTCTGCAAAACTGTAATGATAGGTTCAAAAAGATTTAATGCAACTGCACTGTCGAAATGTTCTTTTTGGCTCAAATTTTAGCAAACTATGAAGAGAGAATGCAAAATTTGTTCACTTCAATGGTGAAAATCATTCCTACAGTTACAGATTGTGCCACTTCATACTTAGGTTAGGTCTGGAGAAAATATTTAGAGGAGTACAATGCTGGGGTGAGGTATTGGTTCAGGTGCTGTGGCAGGAACTTTATGTGGTGAATTAAAAGTGTCTCACACGTGGCAGAGTGTTGGAGCACATTGACTGCAGTGCAATGTTTTCCTACAGCTCAGTAACAAGAGTGAAATAGTGACATACGAAATAAAGGATTTGGCAAGCGCAATGGGGAAAAAGGATTTGATAAACACAGTGGAGAAAAAACCAAGGGCAGAATTTCATCCGTTGGGTAAGGCCCACCTTTTTAAATGTCCATCAAGTACTAAATTGGCCAGTAGCACAGACTGCAGGCGAGTGAGGGCCGGTTAGGGATTAGTGAACCAGATGAGCTTTTACAACAATCCACAATGGTTTCATGGTCATCATTAGACTTTTAGTTCCAGATTTTTTTATTATTATTGAATTCAAATTCCACCATCTGCCGTGGCAGGATTCAAACCCAGGTCCCCAGAGCATTACTCTGGGTCTCTGGATTACTAGTCCAGAGACAATACAATCTATCTACCTCTGCCTTGAAAACATTCAAAGACTCTTGTTTCCACTGCCCTTTGAGGAAGAGAGTTCCAAAAACTCACTCACTACCCTCAGAGAAAACAGGGTTTGCTGTCTGGGCTTTCCGCCTGGCAAATCCCCTGCCGTCATTGGTTGAGTACCAGACGTGGCAGGATGAGGCCCACAAGAGGGCATTCATACCCACATAAGGGCCTCAATTAGCTTCCAGGCAGAGGCAGGAAGGTGGGCGGGGTCTTCATCCCGCACTCTCCTGCTGATTTAATGCCACCCACACCCACCCCCCTACCTCCAAACTTGGCTATTGGGCAATAAATTCCACAGCGTGTGTGGAATATGTTGATTGTTTGTTAGCTGGTCAGTCATTGTTTTCTAGATCCAACTCCTGTGTGTGCAAACTGCAAGAAGGCTATGGTCAGGTTTCACATCAATGACTCATTTTTTTCTTCAATGCACTTTTAGTGTTCTAGTATTTCCAGATAACTTGTCTGCAGTCAGTGTAAACTGTCAAAAACAAAAACAGAATTACCTGGAAAAACTCAGCAGGTCTGGCAGCATCGGCGGAGAAGAAAAGAGTTGACGTTTTGAGTCCTCATGACCCTTCGACAGAACTTGCGTTCCGTTGCTTGCAAGTTCTGTCGAAGGGTCATGAGGACTCGAAACGTCAACTCTTTTCTTCTCCGCCGATGCTGCCAGACCTGCTGAGTTTTTCCAGGTAATTCTGTTTTTGTTTTGGATTTCCAGCATCCGCAGTTTTTTTGTTTTTATCTCTGAGTGTAAACTGTCTCCTGGTAGGAATGCAACATGATGTTCATCAGGTTACATCACTGCTACAAATTTTTAAGCATAATAAGCAGTTGGTTGTAGAGAAATTCCAGAGGCTTTTATTTAATCAGTGCATTTATTTAGTCAGAAAGTCTACAGCTTCAACTATGGCTGTAAAACATTCAATGGCCCAAAAGTTGCTGTCAAAATAATGGTGAGGTCAATGACTCTCACCATTAATGAAGTGTAAATACCACAGCAACTTCAGGGGAGAACGCGTGCTTGATTAAACACAGAAAACAAGTTGCTGCTGTTGGAGGTACGTCGCTCCACTGGTAGTTCCATAAAAACAGCACCTTGTCGTCTGGCTCCCCAATCAAATGCATTGACCAACAATAACTTCCTTTTTAATGGCATAATAAGTGGTAATTACTGTTAGTCAACTTCTCTCGTACTTAAAATTAATAAAAGTGTGGCATCCCATTCCTTCAGGTTTTACTTATTGTTAAAGTTTTGTAATTTAAAAAAAATCTTACTTATTTCTGTCTTCTTTTCCTCTCTCAATTCAAACTTTCTTGCCCTCTCTTGATTTCATTTTCTGTATCCAATTTGACGTTGAATTCACCATTCTAACTTACACTTCCTTGTTCATTCTTGAGCTATTCATTTCACAATCCTTCAGTCTGATTGGTTAAAGAAATGCACAATTGCTTCCTTATCCGTTTAGCTCCCAGATGCCCTATACAGGACACTGCCATTTCCATCTCCCACTCCCAGCAACTTGCAATGTAAAATATCACAGAGGTCAAATGGGTTGAGAGCAAGTCTAACTAACACCAGTTACAGAAATTTTCCTGCCATAGTTTCGCAGTTATGAACGTTAGAAGCTTACCTTCTGGTGATCGGTTTTTGCCATTGCACTGCAGGTGCAGAAACAGCACAGCCCCTTTGATAACAGCAAACTTAGTGTGATAAATAAGACAATAATCATGATTTCTTCCTGCAGGTGCTGGTTTGAAACAGTTACCTGCATTAGAGTGATGCAAGCCAGCTGAATTATACCAATACCTCAATGGCATTCTCTGATAAGTCAAAACTCCATTCAATGTCCAAACAATGGTTATCTTTGAAGAGTTGACAGACAAATGAGCACTTTGTTAACAATACTTAATTTACAAATAGGAACCTTTTAAAGTTTGCTTCCTACCAACAACAGTTAGACTGCAAGTGGTGTCAAACCGCAGTGATGCTGGTTTATCTCCCCAGCATCAAGCTTGTCAAAAACCAAATGGCCAATAAGAACATAAGGATATAAGAGAAAAAGACAAGTAGGCCATACAGCCTCTCGAGCCAGCTTTGTTATTCAATACAATCATGGTTAAACATTGGCCTCAATTCCACTTTCCGCCTATTCCCCATATCCCTCTATTCCCTCACAAGTGGGAAAAGCATACTTGACCTCATCCTCACCAACTTGGCTGCCGCAGATGCATCTGTCCATGACAGTATCAGTAGGAGTGACCACCACACAGTCTTTGTGGAGACAAAGTCCTGCCTTCACACTGAGGATACCCTCCATCGTGTTGTGTGGCACTACCACTGTGCTAAATGGAATAGATTTCGAATAGATCTAACAACTCAAGACTGGGCACCCATGACATACTGTGGGCCATAAGCAGCAGAATTGTACTCAACCACAATCTGTAACCTCATGACCCAGCATATCCCCCGCTCTAACACTACTACCAAGCCAGGGGATCAACCCTGGTTCAACAATGAGTGCAGGAGAGCATGCCAAGAGCAGCACCAGACACCCTAAAAATGAGGTGTCAATCTGGTGAAGCTGCAAAGGATTACTTGCATGCCAAACAGCAAAAGCAGCAAGTGATAAACAGAGTTAAGGGGCCCCACAACCAAGAGATCAGATCTAAGTTCTGCAGTCCTGCCACATCCAGTCATGAATAGTGGTGGACAATTAAACAACTCACTGCAGGAGGAGGCTCGATAAATATACCCATCTTAATGATGGGGGAGCCCTGCATATCAATGCAAAAGATAAGGCTGAGGCATTTGCTACAATTTTCAGCCAGAAGTGCCGGGTAGATGATCCATCCTGGCCTCCTCCGGAGGTCCCCAGCATCACGGATGCCAGTCTTCAGCCAATTTGGTTCATTCCACGTTATGTCAAGAAGCAGCTGAAGGTACTGGATAGCGCAAAGGCTATGGGCCCTGACAATATTCCGGCAATAGTACTGAAGACTTGTGCTCCAGAACTTGCCGCGCCCCTAGCCAAACTGTTCCAGTACAGCTACAACACTGGCACATCTATCCCACTATGTGGAAACTTGCCCTGGTATGTCATGTACACAAAAAGCAGGACAAATCAAACCCGGCAAAATACGACCCCATCAATCTTTCGATCATCAGTAAAGTAATGGAAGGCATCATCAACTGTGCTATCAAGTGGCACTTGCTTAGCAATAGCCTGCTCACTGATGCCCAGTTTGGCTTCCGGCAGGGCCACACAACTTCTGACCTCATTACAGCCTTGGTTCAAAGTGGACAAAAAAGAGCTGAACTCCAGAGGTGAGGTGAGTGTGACTGCCCTAGACATCAAGGCTGCATTGGACCAAGTGTGGCATCAAGGAGCCCCAGCAAAACTGGAGTCAATGGGAATCTGGGGGAAAACTCTCCACTAGAACAAAGGAAAATGGTTGTGGTTGTTGGAGGTCAGTCATCTCAGCTCCAGGACATCACTGTAGGAGTTCCTCAGGGTAGTGTCCTCGGTCCAACCATCTTCAGCTGCTTCATCAGCCACCTTCTTTTCATCATAAGGTCAGAGGTGGGGATGTTCGCTGATGATTGCACAATGTTCAGCACCATTCACAACTCCTCAGATTATTGAAGCAGTCCACATCCAAATGCAGCAAGGCCTGGACAATATCCAGGCTTGGGCTGACAAGTGGCAAGTACCATTCACACCACACAAGTGCAAGGCAATGACCATTTCCAATAAGAGAGAATCCAACCATCACCCCCTCAACATTCAATGGCATTACCATCACCAAATCCCCCACTATCAACACCCTTGGGGGTTAAAATTGACCAGAACCTGAACTGGGCTAGCCATATAAATACAATGGCTACAAGAGGTCAGAGGCTAGGAATCGTGCTGCAAATAACTCACCTCCTGACTCCCCAAAGCCTGTCCACCATCAGCAAGGCACAAGTCAGGAGTGTGATGGAATACTCTCCACTTGTCTGGGTAAGTACAGCTCCAACAACACTCAAGAATCTTGACACCGTCCAAGACAAAGCAGCCCGCTTGACTGGCACCACATCCACAAACATTCACTCCCTCCACCACCGACGCACAGTAGCAGCAGTGTGTACCATGTACAAGATGCACTGCAGGAATTCACCAAGGCTCTTTAGGCAGCACCCTCCAAAACCATGGCCACTATCATCTAGAAGGACAAGGTCAGCAGATAGATGCGAACACCACGACCTGAAGTTCCCCTCCAAGTCACTCACCATCCTGGCTTGGAAATATATCGCCGTTCCTTCACTGTCACTGGGCCAAAATCCTGGAGCTCCTTCCCTAGCAGCACTGTGGATATACCTACACCACAGGGACTGCAGCAGTTCAAACTTGAAGCTCACCACCATCTTGTCAAGGGGAACTACTACGAATGGGCAATAAATGTTGCCCCAGCCAGTGAAGCCCACATCCTGTGAATGAATTTTTAAAAAAAAGCCAAAAATCTGTCCATCTCAGCCTTAAATATATTCAATGATCGAGCAACCACAACATTCTGAGGTAGCGAATGGCAAAGATTCGCAACCCTCTGAATGAACCTTGTTTCAGTCCTAAATGATTTGCCATTTTTGCTGAGACTGTGCCCCTAGTTCCAGACTCTCCACCCTTTGGAAACAGCCTGTGTCTATCCTGTCAAGCCCCTTCAGAATCTTGCACATTTCAATAAGATCACTTGTTAATCTTCAAAGTTCCAGAGTACAGGCCCAATTTCTTCAGCGCATCAAACAGAACAGCCCTTTCAACCGAGAAGCTAACCAAGTGAACCTTTGTTGCCTTGCCTCCAATTCAATTTTTTCCTTCCTTAAATATGGAGACCAAAACAGCACATAGTATTCCAGGTGTGGTCTCACTTAAGCCCTGTACAATTACAGCAAGACTTCCTCAGTCCTGTACTTCAATCCCCTTTTAATGAAGGCTAACATGCCATTTAGATTCCTATCTGTACCTGCATGCTAACTTTGTGTTCCCTGTATGAGTACACTCAAATCCCTCTGAATATCAACATGTACAAGTTTCATGTCATTTAAAAAAAATTCCTTTTCTATTCCTACTACCGAAGTGAATAACCTCACATTTCCTATGTTATACTGCATCTGTCAGCTTCTTGCCTACTCATTCAATCTCTATCGCTTTGCAGCCTCCTTGTGGGTCTCCAGTGGCAGGCTTTTAAGGAAATATTTAATTACTCTTAGCAAAGATAGATCCCAGAAAAGGATGCATCATCCATGGTGAAAGAAGGAAGTTAAGGATAGTGTCCAATTGAAAAGAACAATATACAATTCTGTGAAGATTAGTGGTAGGTCAGAAGTTGAGATTTTAAGAATTAGCAAAGTATTACTAAAAAGAGGGAGCATGAGAGAAAGCTATTTAGAAATATAAATATAAAAGCAGACTTTTAAAAATTTGTTCATGGAATATGGGTGTCGTTGGCTAGTCCATCATTTATTACCCATCCCTGAGTGCCCTTCTTCAGTGCTATTTAAGAGTCAACCACATTGCTGCAGGTCTGGAGTCACATGTAAGCCAGACTAGTTAAGGGCAGCAGATTTCCTTCCCTAAAGGACATTCTTGGACATTAGACTTTTAATTCCAGATTTTAATTGAATTCAAATTTCACTATTTGCCATGGTGGGATTATCCAGGTCCCCAAAGCATTATCCTGGTCTCTGGAATACTAGTCCAGTGACAATACCACTATGCCACCACCTCCTCCTAAAGAGTTTCTATTAGTATTTAAAAAGGAAAAGAGTAACTAAAGTGACCACTGGTCCTCTAGGGAGCGAGTCTAGAGAATTAATAATCAAAACAAGGAAATGGCAGAAGCATTGAACAGGCAATCTGTGTCTGTTTTCACTGCAGAAGACAGAGAAAACTGCCCAAAAATACTTGAAAATCAAGAGATATGAAAGGGAGAGAGGAATTCAAACAATCACCATCACTGGTGAAAAGGTACTGGGAAAACTGCTTGAACTAAAAGCCGGTAAGTCCCCAGGCCTGGATTCTAGGGTCTTAAAAGAAATGGCTGCAGAGAAAGAAGATGCAGTGGTGTCCGTGCATGCGTTAGGGTACTTAAAAAAAGAGTAATTATTATACTTTCATGTTTCACACTATGTTAATAAGCTTTGCCTTTCTACTTGGCAAGTCTGGTTTTATAATAAACTAATAATTTTGTTGTTTATTGAAGAAGTCTGGGCATTGAGTGGTCATTCTGAGGTTAATAGGTAAAGTATATAATTAGCCGCATAGTGAGCTGGAGAAATCATTTAAATATATGTTGTGACCAGTGCAGTAGTGGAAATAGAGACTCGTCCCATCTCGGTCATAACACCATTACTAAGGAGGTTATAGCAGGATACTTAGAAAATCTAAATGCGATCAGGCAGAGTCAACGTGGTCTTGTGATAGGAAAATCATGGTGAACTAATTTATTCGAGTTCTTTGAGAAGGGGACAAGAAAGGCGGATAAAGGGGACCTGTAAATGTGGTTGAATAAGATTTCCAAATGGCATTTGATAAAGTGCCTCATGACAAAATAAAAGCTCATGCTGTAGGAATAACATATTAGAACTTAAGACATAGGAGCAGGAGTACACCACATAGTCCATCGAGCCTGTACCACCATTCGATAAAATCATGGCTGATCTTGGGTTTCAACTCCATTTTCCTGCTTGCTCCCCATATCCCTTAACTCCCCGAGACACCAAAAATCTGTCTACCCCTGCCTTAAATGTATTCAACAGTGGAGCATGCACAACCCTCTGGGGTAGAGACTTCAAAAGATTCATAACACTAAGTGAAGAAATTTCTCACCTCAGTCCTAAATGATTGGACCCTTATCCTGAGACTGCGTCCCATGTTTCTGATTCCCCAACCAGTGGAAACAATCTCTTAACATATGAACATACATATGAATTAGGAGCAGGAGTAGGCCACTCAGCTCCTCAATCTATCCTTTCAAGCCCTGTTATGGCACAGCAGATGGTAAATGCTAAGATGCTCAAATCCCAGAGGGAAACTTGAAACAACTGCCATCACTGTTTTGCAATTTGTATTTTACTTTGAGATGCATGCTTTGAATTCAGTAGTGATAAGTCCATTGAGTCTTAGAGGTTTTTACAAAACTAAGTTCAACATTTATTAATAGAATAAAAGAGTTTGAGCACATATAGGTCTACAAATTACTATAATAACTCCTAAAGCCCCTAATTAATCTGACTCCCAGTTACATCTCCGTTAAGGCAACAGTAAAACAACATAGATTTCAACAGACCCAGGGTAAGCACAAAATACCCTGACAGGGAGATTCAAAGTGAGTTTTTTTTAAACTTAGGTTCCTGTAGACAGCAACTTAATGCATTGAGGGTGAGCACTATTCACACTTGCTGGATCTTAGAATGCCTTCCCCCTTACACACAACCTCATCTCCTATATATATGTTTCTTCCTTTTTAATGTAAATTCCATTGTTCCAATATGTCTTTGAAATTTTACTTTTCTCATAATATAAATCTTCCATAGTACTCATATTATCAGTAACCATTGAGAAAAATAAACACTGGTTAAGGTTAGATGTAACATCTTACCATCGTTTTGAAATTCAAACTAACCTAATTTATCTAAAAACGCAAGTGTTCCTCACATCTCACATTCTGAAACTTCAGCCATGTTTATATATTTAGCATTTCAAACCTAACTTCCCTTTTGATAACTTAAAAGCTCCAGGCAAACTGCCTCCAATTCAATTAAATCCCCCACACAGACATTCAAACCCCCACTATTAACCTATCCTTACAATAAAGCACAATATTATGATAATATTTTCATGACAAGCCCCTTCAGAATTCCATAGGTTTCTCATTCTTCTAAACTCCAGAGAGTATCAGCCCAACTTACTTAGTCTCTCATCATAGGACAACCTCCTCATTCCAGGCCACAACCTTGCCTCATTGTGGCAACTAGGAGAGTGCCACAGGGATCAGTGCTGGGGGCTGAATTATTTACAGTCTATATCAGTGACTAGGATGAAGGGACCAAATATATGGTAACAATATGTGCCAATGACACCAAGATAGGTAGGAAATGAATTTGGCAAGAGGTAAAGAGTCTACAAAGGGATATAGATGGGTTAAGCATGGACAAAAATTTGGCAGATGAGAGCAGCATGTGAGAATCTGTGAACTCATCCATTTTTGCAGGAAAAATAGAAAAGTAGTATACTATTTAAATGGAAGAAAGACTGCAGTACTCAATGGTATAGGAGGATCTGGGTGTCCTGGACATGGATCACAAAAAGTTAGTATGCAGATATAGCAGGTGATTAGGAAGGCAAATAGAATGCTGGCATTTAGTACAAGGGGAATGAAATACATAAGTAGGGAGGTTTTGCTGCAGATGTACAGGGCCTTGATGAGACCCCATTTGGAGTTCTGTGTACACTTTTGGACTCCTTATTTGAATAAGGATAGAAATGCTTTAGCAACAGTTCAGAGATGGTTCATTCGACTTATTCCTGGGATGACAGGCTTATTTTATGGAAGAGAGGTTTGGACAGGTTGGGCCTATGTCCAAAGGAGTTAAGAAGAATGAGGGGTGAGTTTATTGAAACATACAAGATCCTGAGGGGACTTTTTTTATTCATTCACAGGAGTGTCGCTAGCAAGGCCAGCATTTATTGCCCACACTTAATTTCCCTTGGGAAAGTGGTGGTGAACTGCATTCATGAACTGCTGCAGTCCATGTGATGTCGGTACATCCACAGTGGTGTTCGGGAAAGGGTTCCAGGATTTTGACCCAGTGACAGCAAAGGGTATGGTTTCAAGTCAAAATAGTATGTGGCTTGGAGGAGAAGTTACAGGTGGTGGTGTTTCCATGCATCTGCTGCCCTTGTCCTTCAAGGTGGCAAGCTGCTGTCAAAGGAGCCTTGATGAGCTGCTGCAGTGCATCTTGTAGATGGTACACACTGCTGCCACTGTGCATCAGTGGTGGAAGGAGTGGATACTGAAGGTGATGGACAGGGTGCCAATCAAGCAGGCTACTTTGTACTGCATGGTGTTGTGCTTGAGTGTTTTTGAAACTGCACCTATCCACGCAAGTGGGGACCATTCCATCAGACTCCTGACTTGTGCCTTATAGATGGCGGACAGGCTTTGTGGGGTCAGCTGGTGAGTTACTGTGTGCAGAATTCCCAGTCTCTGACCTTTTTCAGCCAAATATTTCTTTGGCTGGTCCAGTTCAGTTTCTGGTCAATGGTAATCCTCAGGATGTTGATTGTGGGAGAATCAGTGATGGTAATGCCATTGAACGTCATGGAGAGATGATTGGATTCTCGCTTGCTGGTGATGGTAATTGCCTGGTAATTCATTCTGTGGCATGAATGTTACTTGCCACTTATCAGCCTAAGCTTGAATGTTGTCCAGGTCTTCCTGCACGTGGGCACAGACTGCTTCAGTATGTGAGCAGTTGCATTTGGGCAGAACACTGTGCAATCATCAGCAAACATCCCCAAATCTGACATTATGATGGAGGGAGGGTCATTGATGAGGCAGCTGAAGATGGTTGGGCTGAGGACACTATCCAGAGGAACTCCTGGGACTGTGATGATTGACCTCCAACAACCACAACCATCTTCCTTTGTGCTAGATATGACTGAGTGGATACCAGGAGGGTGTTTCCACTTATGGAGTAGACTAGAACCAGGGGACACAATTTAAAAATAACAGGTCTCCCACTTAAGACGGAGATGAGAAGAAATTTTCTCAGAGTGTCCTTAGGCTATGGAATTCTCTTCCCCAAAAAGCAGTGAAGGTCAGGTCATTGAATTTATTCAAGGCTGAGTTAGATAGATTTGTGATGGACATACGAATCAAGCATTATGGACAGTGGAATCGAGGCCACAGTCGTATCAGCCATGATCCCATCAAATGGCAGGACAAGCTCAAAGGATTGAATGGCCTATTCCTGCTCCTAAGTCCTATGGTCTTTTGTTCCCATGTTCTGTGTGTTCTCCTCAATGTTTACATTCCCACCTAGCCTTGTACCATCAGCAAACTTACTCCGTCTTTTAATCAAAAACAAATGAATTTGTGCTTTTTACATCCTCAGGACACCCTAGAATGCTTCACAAGTAATGGATTATTTTTGAAGCATAGTCCCTGTTGTAATCTACAAGATGCACTGCAGGAACTCAGCAAGGTTCCTTAGACAGAAGCTTTCAACCAATGAATATTACCATCTAGAAGGACAAGGGCAACAAACACATGGGAACACCACCACCTGGAAGTTCCCCTCCAATCACTCACCTGGCTTGGAAATATATCGCCATTCCTTCACTGTCGCTGGGTCAAAATCCTGGAACTCGCTCACTAACAGCACTGTGGGTACGCCTACATGGCATGGACTGCAGCAGTTCAAGAAGGCAGCTCAACACTACCTTCTCAAGGGCAATTAGGGATGGACAATAAATGTTGGCCTAGCCGGTGACACCTGCATCCCATGAATGAATAAAAAAGTGTGGATAATTTGCGCTTAAGGTTGCATAAACAGTAATGAGGTAAGTGGCCAGTTAATCTATTTTTATTGTGTTGGTTTCAGGTTGAATGTTGGGCATCTAAAAAAATTGGATGTAGAGAAAGGTAGATGGCAGGCAGTGACCAAATAGTTTGGGAATGATAATCAGAGTTTATTAAATCACAGATGATGAAGTTTTAAGATGTTATAATATTTTACCATTTTATAGTATTAAGATTTCAACAGTAGTTACAGATTAAACAAGAAAGCAATATCCTCTGGGGGGCATGCAGACCTCAGCTGTTGTTTCTTTTCTCTCCTTATGACACGCCACTCAGCTTTTTTGTTGCCACCTTATTTATGGTTTTCATCCACTGCCTCCATATAAGTAGTATTTTCTTAACTTCCTATTTGCAGAGCTCTGGAGAAAAATCGAGTGATTCAACGGATTGGTAGTACAAAGAGCCAAAACAGATACAATGGGCCAAATAGCCTCCTACAGTGCTGCTTTTCTTTGTTTCTATGCATCCTATTTCTAAGTTAGAAGATTATGTTAAGTCTAATAGGGTTTCCTATATTTAATGAGTTACCATGATTATATTAACACTAACAAGATTACCTATATTTACAGCCAGGATGCACTAATTCCTACAGATTTGTCATCAATGAAGAGATTGCACCAATGCACTGGTGCAAGCAAAGCAATATGTCTTTTCATTCTAATTTGTCATGAATATAGCCAAAATTTCAAAACTTCAATAAAGAGCACACTATGCCCAAAGCATGGGACACAGTAACCCACTGAAGGTGTTGCTATAATTATATAATGTTGAACATAGGAACAGGAGTAGGCCATTCAGCCTGTCAAGCCTGCTCTGCCATTCAATTAAATCATGACTGGCCATCCACCCTCAATGCAGGAAAGTGACATTATCTCCATATCCCTTGATGTCATTCATCTCCAGAAATCTATCAATTTCTGTGTTGAACATGCTCAATGGTTGAGCTTTCACAGAACTCTGGGGTAGAGAATTCCAAAGGTTCACCACCTTCAAGTGAAGAATTCCTCCACACCTCAGTCCTAAACGGTTTATCCCTTCTCCTGCGATTATGTCCCCTGGTTTTAGATTCAACAGCCAGGGGAAACATCTTATCTACATCCACCCTGTCGCACCTCTAAGAATTTTGTAAGTTTCACTGAGGTCACTCCTCATCCTTTGAAACTCCAGGGCATACAGACCCAGTCTCCTCAATCTCTCCTCATAAGACAATCCCGCCACCCCAGGGGTTAACCTCGTGAACCCCCGTTGCACTCGCTCTATGGCAAGTATATGCCTCCTTAAATAAGGGGGACTGCCTTTGGCTTACTTTGGATACTTTGCTGTACTCTTCATGAAGAAAGAATCACAGGTGCAAAAAAAAAACAGAAACCAAGATGATCCCTGGTTCAATTCCAGTCTATACTCAGGCTGTGGTAAAGGTATTACAATCGGCCTCAGCGCTTGGGGCCAGGAAGATTAAAATATGGGCAGTGTTTTCACTTCTGATTGCTACCCAGTGATCCATACTGGAAGTCCGTGAACTTTGGATGAAGACAAGATTGTTTTTGACTATGATGCTCCCCAGTGATCAGATAACTTGTCAATATACACACAGTCAAGCCTCATAGTTAAATATCACCTCTTTGGGTGGCATCTGAAGGGTTCCCTATCTCAAATGTGCCTAAGGCTTATAATTGGAGATAACTCCAATGGAGCAAAATTTCCACCTGACATGCCAACCCGACTCTGGCCATGTTTCCACACCATGGGTTAATTTTCACACCGAGGACAGGCTCCTCGCACTCCGCAGGAGAGTCCTGCCAGAATTGGAATAAATAGCATAAACAGTAGACGATTAAACAACTCACTGGAGGAGGAGGCTCCACAAATATTCCCATCCTCAATGATGGAGGAGCCCAGTACATCAGTGCAAAAGATAAGGCTGAAGCATTTGCTACAACCTTCAGCCAGAAGTGCCAGGTAGATGATCCATCTTGGCCTCCTCTGGAGGTCCCCAGCATCACAAGTGCCAGGCTTCAGCCAATTCGATTCAATCCACGGTATATCAAGAAACAGTTGAAGACGCTGTTTAGCGCAAAGGCTATGGGCCCTGACAACATTCCAGCAATAGTACTGAAGACTCGTGCTCCAGAACTTGCTGCGCCCCTAGCCCAGCTGTTGGAGTAGAGCTACAACACTGGCACATATATTCGGCTATGTGAAAACCTGCCCAGCTTTGTCCTGCACATAAAAAACAGGACAAATCCAACCAGACCAATTACCTCCACATTAGTCTATTCTCAATCATCAGTAAAGTAATGGAAGGGGTCATTAACAGTGCTATCAAGTGGCACTTGCTTAGGGATAACATGCTCACTGATGCTCAGTTTTGGTTCCGCCAGGGCCACTCAGCTCCTGATCTCATTACAGCCTTGGTTCAAACATGAACAAAAGAGCTGAACTCCCAAGGTAAAGTGAGAGTGACTGCCCTTGACACCAAGGCAGCATTTGACAGTGTTACATCAAGGAGCTCTAGCAAAACTGAAGTCAATGGGAATCAGGGGGAAAACTCTCTGCTGGTCAGTCATACCTAGCAAAAAGGAAGATGGTTGTGGTTGTTGGAGGTCAGTCATCTCAGCTCCCGGACATCACTGCAGGAGTTCCTCAGGATACTGTCCTCGCTCCAACCATCTTCAGCTGCTTCATCAATGACCTTCCTTAAATCATAAGGTCAGAAGTGGGGATTTTACTAACGATTGCACAATGTTCAGCACAATTCGCGACTCCTCAGATGCTGAAGCAGTCCATGTCAAAATGCAGCAAGAGCTGGACAATATCCTGGCTTGGGCTGACAAGTGGCAAGTAACATTCGCACCACACAAGTGTCAGGCAATGACCATCTCCAAAAAGAGAGAATCCAACCATCACCCCTAGATGTTCAATGGCATTGCCATCACTGAATCCCCCATTGTCAATATCCTGGGGGTTACCATTGACCAGAAACTGGAATAGCCACATAAATACTGTGGCTGCAAGAGCAGATCAGAGGCTAGGAATCCTGTGATGAGTAACTCACTTCCTGATTCCCCAAAGCCTGTCCACCATCTACAAGGAACAAGTCAGGAGTGTGATGGAATACTCCCCACTTGCCTGGATGAGTGCAGCTCCCACAACACTCAAGAGGCTTGACATCGTCTGGGGCAAAGCAGCCCGCTTGATTGGTGCCACATCCACAAACATTCACTCCCTCCACCACCGACGCACAGTAGCAGCAGTGTGTACCATCTACCAGATGCACTGCAGGAATTCACCAATGCTCCTTCAACAGCACCTTCCAAACACACGACCACTTCAATCTAGAAGGATAAGGGTAGCAGACACATGGGAACATCACCACCTGGAAGTTCCCCTCCAAGTCACGCACCATCCTGACTTGGAAATAAATCGCTGTTCCTTCACTGTCACTGGGTCAAGATCCTGGAACTTCCTTCCGAACAGCACTGTGGGTGTACCTACACCATATGGACTGCAGCGATGCAAGAAGGCAGCTCAACCACCACCTTCTCAAAGGGCAATTAGGGATGGGCAATAAATGTTGGCCCAGCAAGCAAGGGCCACATCCCTTGAATGAATTTTTAAAAAATGAAGCCTGCCTGTGCATGGGAATGCTGATATCCTCATGATTTGACAGTGAAAAGTAGAAGTTTTGAAAGTTCTTTTCCATCTTCTCAGACATGTGCATCACGATCCTGGGGCAGCTATACCACATTTTCTTGGCTCCTCCCAAAAACCCTGGGACAATGGATACCAGTTCCATGTCCGATGTTCTATCAGGGGAAGCAAGAAGAAACATGGGAGAGGGAGTATTTCATTCACATTGTGATTTGCATGCCCTCATTTACTTTTATGCCACATGGACTGTCGTGGTTCATGGAGGTACACCATCACATCGTCAGGGAAATAAATGCAATGCACATAACAAAACAAATATAAAAACTCAAGAGAAATTGTCTTTGATACGAATGTATGCCCCATCTATTGAAACCCAATCTGAGTAGGTAGGTGCCAAGTAATTTTTGGAACAAGAAGAAAAGGGAACCTGGCTGGAAGCAAGCTAAACTAAATGTAAAATGTTGCATTTTGCCATCACCATCTTCCATCATATCACAGACTTTCCCTTTTGTTCTGTCCTCTGCTGCTGCCTTTTGCCCTGCCTTTGGATTTACTTGAAACTTTCACATCTCTAACTTTTTCCAGCTGTGATAAATGGTCAATGACCTGAAACATTAACTATTTCCTTCTACCCAGATGTTGCCTGACCTGCTGAGTATTTCTGTTTTTATTTCAATGTCAAGCATCCCAGTATTTTGCTTTGGTGTAATGCTGATTTTGCATCAACAGCTGTGCTAACCAAATACCATAAAATGGGAATTATATATAATTAAATGCATGTTTATTGAGATTCAAGTAAGGTGCATAAAGTTAAACTGTGATGCAGCATAGATAAACTGGGAAATTATTTTGCCACAGTACTGCACTATAACAGAGAGCTTCTCAGTGTGATAAACAATAACAGTTCTAGGAAAAGTAAAATCTTTTAGTTGCAACATAAATGGATTCTCCACAGCTCCAGTGGAACATGTTGAAAAAAAGCTAAAATTACTTGCTTTAGCACCCCTACAATAAGCTGGCATGTTTAGATTCAGATCTCCCCGTCTCTTAAAGTAGATTATTCTCCACGTTTTTCTAGGATGGCATCCCTTTACAATATCCTTTGAAATATCAGCCTATGACTGTTCCCTTGCCATAATCCATAAAACCAGTTATATTCTGTTCCTTTCGTCCAGAGGGGGAAACTGTAACAAAATTTAATACCAAATTAAACTATTTGTATTGCTTTTAAGGGTTAGATAATGTTTGATGAAGTTACAAAGGTTGGCCCTTGTACCAACTTTACCAGTTATTGGATCGTGAAAAAGTAGAAGTTGAATTATGATTAATTCACAGAACCAGACAGCAGGCTGGGGCGTAAACAACATTCCATGAAGGATGAGAGAGTTGGAGAAAGAAAACACAAACAGAGACCGAGGACTCAAATGTTCAAATTCTGTACCACCAAGTGACAGTTTATGTTCAGCAGTGTAATGACTGAATGAAACAGCAATGTTCCAAATGATTTAAATAATTCTGATACTGTACTTCTGAAAATTATGTTAGAAAATTTTATCCAGTGATGCATTATCTAATCAAAGTTTTCCACAAGTAGCTTTGGGTTACTTCAAGTTACTGGCGAAGAGCTTACTCAACCTTCCCAGGTGCCTGGGAAGGGATGAGAAGTGATTAGTCATGATGTTCTAGCCGTTATAAGATGTAAGACAGACTTGATGGGCCACCTGATCTTTTCCTATCAGTCAATTTCATATGTGCATATGGGAGAAAATGAAGGGAAGATGGGCTACGTATCAGGCAGGTGAAAGGACCAAGCTTCGGAAGAAAAAATGTACAATACAGCCCAGAGTAGATGGAGATGGTGCCAGAGAGGCAGGATGGTACTACCCACTATCAACAAGTATGCAATTTCAGCGACTGGCAAATATGTTTAGATAACATTTTTATGTCATGGAAAAATTGATCAGGTTTTTCTTTTCCAAATGTTGCCACAAAAATCATGACTGAGAAATCATGGCATGGGAAGTGAGATTTTAAATGTATTACACTCTAGTCTGGAAATCTATTAATCAGAAACACCAGTCATCCGGAATTTTTTTGAGCAGACCCTGAACATCATTGACATTATTTTAGTACAGTACTTTGGAAGCAGAAACATGGAAGATACAGTATTTGAATATGTAGAACCATTTTTATTGCTGCTTTATCATGTTGTATCACTCTTTATGCTTCAGGTAAATAATTGTGCAATATCTAAGGTGTTTTCCAGTTATGGTTAGACATTCTAATGTCATTCCATAATCCTGAAAATTCTGAAATCCAGAAATGACTTGGCCTCAAGCATTTGGGACTGGAGAGGTTACAGTGTACAAGCTGATCTCTCAAGGAACTGTGATGTGAATAGTGAATCAAGACCAAGTGTAGTGTTCAAGTGAAGCAAAATTAGAGAATAGGGAAAATTGGATCAGGGACCACAGTTTAGTCACCATTGAAATGTTATACTTTCTCTCATTTTTATAATACTTTGATTTTTTTTTAATAGTCAACACTTTGGGAAGCAGAGAAGTAGTGGCATAGGAGCTTTTCTGTAGTAGAAACTGAGTGATGCCAGGTGGAGATGTAGGGAGGATGTAATTGTAGTTAAACAAATTTACAGTTTTCATCATGCATTTGGACACTAATAATATTTATAATGGAAAAGGCTGACACTAAATTATGATAAAAATGTGACAAAAACAAATACCTCTCACACCTGGAAAAAAATCCCTGACTCTTATAAGATGATGGTCAACATTACAAAGGTTCCGGCCATTAAAGTTCTCAACTTCACATCAGTAGCATCCATTAGATCATTATCTCACATTTTAATCGCACATTTTCATCCACTATTGCCCCATCTCCCAAACAAATTCCAAATATAAATACTAGTTCCCAACCTCAGTTCTGCTTTCCACTGCTGAATTTAAGTGCCCTGTCTCTATCCTGCTTGATAGTCTCTAACTGTAAATCAACTGTGCAAATCCAGGCGCCTAGCAGAGAAAAAAATATTTGAGTATTAAAGCAGACAGCACGACAATTGCTTTTAGAAATATGCAATATCGTGTGCCTACTTGGTTTGGAGAAATGGTTCCATCAGGAAGAAATCTTGGTTGTGGATATGATCTGCACATAAAGACAAGCTCCCTTCTCTGTTAGTTAGAAACATGGGCAGAAATTTCTATTTTTATATGTCAATATGTACACTACCCATCTCATTGCTGAGGTGGCCATTACCAAATGTCGATCTGCCCAACAATACGTTTGTTCTTAATTGCTCGGTACTTCAAATTATAAACTGATACCACGTCATGGGGCTTTTTTTAAACTTGTCCATGAAAATCTCTGAATTAATAGCTGTAAAATGCTTAGTTTTAAAATAATTAAATCCAAACCAACTGTAAAAATGCTCAAGATCTATTTAAATAGATGTTATTGACGTTGCATCCTCACATAAACAGGACTCTTCCTGGATCAAATGTTGATTGACACTACTCAGCAGTCTGCCGAAACAGAAAAATAAAAGCTCCCTCTTGAATAATTACCATGCGTCTAACAGCCGCTGAGCATTTTTTAAACATCTGCAAAGGCTCATGTCGCTGCAAGGATATCTTCCTGTTGTAAACTACCGCTTACATTTTTGACTCATCACTTAGTCTGCCATTAATTTTAGTATTCATTTTCACATATTTGAACAATTAGCTTCCTGTCCGTTTTTTCAAATAGACAATCAAAAGATGACACCCGTTACGTGGCCGGGTACTTTCATATTGACTGAACTGCAGCTTTCAAAGTTTCCACCAAAATTAAACAGCAACAATGATTCCAACCAGAAATTTGAACACACTCTCAGCATGATTTCAGAGTTTGATGGCATACTTTTCCGTATTAATGAGAAAACATTCCTAAATGGCCATCCTGAGAAAATCAGTGTGAAGTCAGGTTATTGAAGGGGCAAATTACAGGTTTCAGATTAACACATACAGTTCACAACGTGATTGGTTTTGATAGAAGCCCACAGAAAGCTAGATTGAAGTCAGAGGTCACTCCATTTAGTGACATCACAAACAGGTGCAGGAACATCCCCTCTATATTTTAAATGCATTCTTTCCAAACATTAGCTCCCGATTCAGGTTTTCTTCATTTTTCCAATAAAACGACAGACTGACAGGTTTTGGGGTAACCACATGCTGAGCATGCATGGGAAAATGTCATCTTGCCCCAGCAAATAAACTAAGTTGTAAATGCATACGTGCTTCCACATTGTTTAAACCGAAGAATTTGTACCATTTTCCAAGTTTTGTTTTGACCCAGGTTTAAATGCAAACTAACCAGTTTATATTTCAATAGACCGCTCAAATTGTGTGGTCCATGTTAGATTTTTAAACTAAGCTATACTCCTCAGCAGCTGTAAGCGTATTGCAACGGGTACAAAATCAAAATGTGCATGACGGTCTCATATCTGATGTTTAAATTTAATTCAGACAACTCCACGTGAAAAACGCTTTATAGCTTAAATGAAAAGCAAGTTTATCTTCACATTAACACAAATGTACAGTAAACAATGGCATCAGAGGGGAAAAAAAACCATAATACCAGAAAAGGCCATCAGGTCCATTTAACTGACCACAGTATCTCGGAAATACCATATCTCATGATATCAATTTTGCCCCTATCAAGTTTTCTCTGGATACTTTTCCAACTCTTTCCTGAATTTGCTAATACAGTCAGCCCCCACTGCCTCCCTTGGCAGCCTATTCCATACACTCATCATCCAGAGGACGTTATAAACTGTGCCAATTGCAGCCCCAAAAGTCAATTACCACCTTGAATATTTGTCAGTCATTCTTAGAATCCCTACCTGTGCATGCTCTTTGATAGTCCCACACTCCAGATTTATCCCCAAACCCAAAGTTCTCTTCAATACATGCCCAATTACATTCTGAAAATTCCTATGGAATTATATTCCACCACTCTTTCAGGTTGCACGTTGCAGATCTCATGTTATCAACCCACTTGCCAGAGGAAACAATTTCACTCTTTTGCTCAAAGTCCTGTTCTGAATGCCTCTATTAGATCTCCCCTTACATATCACTGCTCTAAGGAAAATGATCCCAGCTATCCAAACTCTCCACATAACTGAAGTCCCCTTTATTCCTGGTATCAGCTTGGTAAACCTCCCCTATATCCTCAGCAAGGCCATGACACCTTTCCTAAAATGGGGTGTTCAGAATTGCAAACCATACTCAAGCTGAGGCAAACCCAATGATTTGTAAAAGTTTAGTATAACTTCCTCATGTTTGAATTCAATGGCCCTAAAAGCCAAGTAGCCCACACACTTTGTTAAGTTCCAAATCAACTTGCCCTACCACTTTCAATGATTTGAATATGTACCCCAGGTGCCTCTGTTCTTGCATCCCTTCAATATAGTACTATTTAAATTCTGCTGCGCCTCCATATTGTTTCTGCAAAGTGCATCACCTCACACACATGGAAATGCATTTGCCATACGTCTGCCCAATTTACCAACACATGTCCTCGAAGTCTGTTACTATCCTGCTCACACCTCTTAGCTATTTACATATGCAAGTTACCACCACAATGTAAGAGCACTTGCTTCTATTTTTCTAATAAGTCTATTATATGGTACTTTATCAAATGCCATGGGAATTTATTTAAAGAGTTTGGGTACTTTTTTCTGCCTTTGAGCTGCAAAATTTTAAGATGACATGGGCGAGAGTGAATCACAGATTACAGTAATTTCAGACCCAGAGATTTACATCACGAGCTGCAAAATAGGAAAACCTGGTTACTTAACATAGCAAAGTATGTATTTCACCAGACAGACTACATTGTGCCGTTTATCAATGTTGCTTTTGACTGAAAAATTCACTTCAGTGAGGCACAGCAAATATAAAGCTCTCTTGTCAGTTTAGTCCAGCGTAGTGAAATGAAATTATACTGATCACTGTCCTGCAGTCCCTGCTTGGAATATGCATGTGCATAGCTGCTGAGCAAGGGCTGGATCAGGCCTAGCCATGATATCTTACACATGTCTGAAAACGCTGCAAACACATTTCTTTGGCTCCCACATAAATGTTGGTCATTTGGGCAGGATACTGGCAAGTGGTTCACACCAGTGAGAGTCAGTGGTTTCACAAGAGATGGGGTAACCCGGGAAGAAATAAAAATATTCTGATTATTTCTCTACATAAGATGTGTGTGATGGAAACATGAAATACGCTACAAGTCAGTAATTTACTAAAATATTAACAAGTGAGTCAGGTTTGCCTAATTCATTCAATTCTTCCCCCATAAATCACACTGGGTGTGGTCTATTTCAGAATGTGGTGCAGTTTCCTTGAGCACCTCCTCCACTTCTTCAAGACATTGACCTACTCCCACACATGGGAAGATCCAGAACACATTTTCAGTTTTGTTCCAAATCATTCACATACTTCACTTATCAAGACCTCAATTTTATGTTGTCACATTTCCTTTGGAAACACCATCTGCCTCATCACAATGGTATCAATACAGGAATGAGGCTCAGGCCCCAGGGTTGATGCACACTGCCATCCCATGGATTGAGAGATAAAAGCTTCCTCCCTTTATTGCATACCATTGCTAAAATTCTACAATTTCAAATATTGGTTAATAAAAAGAAACAACAGCACAGTTAATCTGAATCAAGCTACGCATGAAAGAAGGTACAATATTGCCCAAATGTTTCTCAACAGAATTGTTGAACAAGCACAACTCTAGAACTCTGAAAACAGTTAAATATAATTCAATCTATATTTATCAACAATGTCCAGCACATGGTCATCTTGTTCATTGTGATTTTCTTATTCTGCAAACTAGCTTTGTAAACTTGAATATTTAAATAGGCGACACTTCACCCAGCTAAACTGACTTTAAATTCTCCAAAGTTTTATCCAACAAACCCACTGTTTCTTAATTGGGGTATGTAACACATTTACATCGCAACCTCAAGTAGAAAGAAAAAGCTTTTACAGACGTTAATAACAGTGGAATCCAACCCCTGTAGCAGCTTGAAAGTTATGAACAGTGACTCAATCTTATGACAGTGGACACAATGCCTGGACAGACAACTGTCAGGATACCATTTGCATCACTAAGCTGGTGGCTGTCTTTGCAACACAGTCCCCAGAACCACCATGGAAAAAAACACTTCTTCACCTGAGTCTTGATGCCTCCAGAGGCTGCAAGCTGAACAGATTTCAGCCTAGGCTGAATAGTGCATTCTTGCCTCAAGAGTTAAAATCTGGTGGATTCAAGCCTCAGTCCAAAGACTTGAGGCAGATGCTCCTGTGCAATACTGAGGGAGTAACTACACTGGCAGAAGTGCTCCGTTCCAGATGAGAAGTCAAACAAAGGTCTTATCTGCCTCTGAGGCAAGGGTAAAAATATTCCATGGCACTATATGAAGAACAGCATGGGAATTCTACTAGTATTCTGCCCAATATTCACTCCTCAACCAATGTAAGTCAAGCAGATTAACTGGTCATGTATCTTGATGTTTATGGGAGCTTACTATGTGTTATTTGACTGCTGTGTTTTCTTGCACTTCAACAGAATCTAGCTTCAAAACTATTTCAATGCTGTAAAGCACAGTGGGTATCCTGAGGGTGTGAAATATGCAATATAATTGCAAGTTCTTTCTTCTTCCTAGGTGCAGCATAAGATACCAGCCAGATACAACTCATACCAGAGGAGGACTCTAGATTCTAGAAGAAATGATTAACTAGAAAACAATTCTCATAGCAAACAAACTATCCAAAATTTTGACTTTAAACATTAGGGTTTCAAACAATGCTTAGGTGAGTTACAGGAATTTCCCTCATTCAAAGCTATTATGTTTCCATTATCGCCAACAGCCACAATATCTTCATGAATTCAATGGAATTCTTTTATCACATTATAAGCTTTTACATCATTTAGAAATTTACAACATTTCCTGTTCATTTTTATCCTGGGTTATGTTTTTCCTCATTTAAAGTACCACAGCAAAGATTAAACAATTTCAAATTTAGCTAAAGCATAAATTGCTTCATCAGTTCAATGGAAACATTAGCTTGCAAGCTTTAGTAAAGTATACCATTTATGCTTCAGACCTAATGTGTAACATTTCTTCTTTCCACAACACTCACTATGTATTCTCTCTTCATTCTAGTATTTTGTTTCAGCCTTTCTGCCCTCCCTCTTCCTTGAAAACAATAAAGAAGGCAATTAAGAGAGCAAACATGCACGAAAGAAAAGCAAACAAGGGGCCACTCTCCTTTAAAGTGCTTTACTCCCCTTTACTTGTTATTCATCAGCTATTTGTCCCAGGCTAAAGCAATAATGTGCTTCTATGCCATTGAGTGATCATCTACAGGACATGACTTGTTTAGTTATTCCGCTGATTTCTCCTGCCGCTCTAAGGCAGGGCACCTGTTTCCACGCAGCGCTTGCTCACAACAGCAAGGCTGAGATTAGGATCGAGAGGGGTGCGCATATGTGTAAATCAACAGATGAACTCCGTGGCAAAGTATTCTGATCTGCTGTTAAAAGCCACCTCAGCTGCTAACTGCAATGCAACAATAAATATATTCCACTGTGACAGAATATTTAGTCCTATCGCTATCATGCTTCAGTTTTTTATTTGCACGAGCAAAACATTTCACAAAGTTGCAAACGTAAAGCATGACTTTGATAGTTAAGCTTCTAGTTTAGTGGTAAAAATGAAAAACATGAAAGGCTTGATTTGAAAGAGGCAAGCTAGGGTCACACAACACCATTCATACATTCCTTCCTGCCCCACTCTCTCTGAAAGGCCTCTTATGTCAGACATACAAAGCAAGCAAATGAATGATGGAAATTTTGTCATAAAACCACTGTACCTTCTTCATCAATCCACTTCATTGTGAAGAGTTGCTCGTTATCAAAGCAGCACATGTCACGAACCTCAGTGCAAAGATTTTCATACGTGATGGAGGGATCGAAATGTGTGATCATGATGTCCCTGAGCAAAGAAATGAGTAAAAGACCAATGAGAAATAATCAATACCACCAAACAAATTTTGCTTCACACAAATGCTAAGAAATTGCGAAGTAAATCCTAACTGATTCCAGAACAGAGGTTCCTTCTTCCAGGAATCATACCAGTGTTATTTCCGTTCAAGATACTTCTCAAGAAGAAAAACATAACTGCCCTTTGCCAAGGAGCTCAAGCTTCTCAATGAATGTGGAAAAACTCCATAAGAAACTGGGGAACAGCAGCAGCTGAAAGAAGGTTCCATATGAAAAAGCACATTTCATTTTTCCAGCAAATTCTGTTTTTATTTCTCGTTTCTGCTAAACTGTTATAAAAAGCAACAATAATTATCAAGATACAAGAGTACATGAGGATATTCTTCAGCTGCTGTTTTTCAAATATCACCCCACCATACCCCAAAGAATGGTTAGTTTAAAGGCAGAAGTTGCTGCCAACTTAGTGCACGCACAGCTACACTGTTTTACGTTGTTACGTCAATGAGAGCAAGAGTAGGTGGCAACCAGCAGCAAAGGTGGCACTGATCAAATCGTCATGGCTGTGTTTTAGGCAGCTGTTATTTTTATTCACTTTGTCTTTTCTTCATTTTTGGATTATTTTTATTTCATTATTGTAAGATGCTGCAACGTGTTTTTAGTCTTTCAGTTGTCATCCTTGTTTAATCAATATTCTCCCTTTCGATTCGTTATTTATCAAAAACTATTCTAATAAAGTTAATAATAGGACAAGACTTCAAAGCAGGTGCAGTCTTTCGGGGGATTTTTTTGTTTACTTAATAAATAAGTAATTGATGGGCAGGGATATGTGACTATATTATGAGATTCGTGTTTATTGCTAATGACTTAATTATACTGGTGCTATGTGATGGAATTTCAGAGAATATTTGGGTGCTTCCATTGGTCGCTTGTACACATTCTGTAAAATAAAAAAGGACAAGAAGCAAATGCTCGAATGCTGACTTAAAAACAAAATGCTGGAACAATACATCAAGTCAGTACGCGCCCAAACAGAACAAACACAAGATATTATGTAATGTACATATCCGAAGTGTCATAACCCACTTATCACTATAGATTCTGGCTGGTCCAGCATTTTCTGCTTTTATTTCATGCTCCCTTGTATATTCTCAAATACATGGGTGTTAAAAATTGACAGCAACTGCAGAAGATGCATTGTTTATTACCTGAGGTAATGCTGTGTATAATTTTGAGTGCGCTATTTTCAAAAAGTGAATGAGTGACTCTATAATATTGTACTAATGATTGCTTATTTATGAAGCATCATGGAGCTGCAGAAGGCCAGACATTGCTGAAGTGTTGGCCTATCAAACATGCAATTAAAACTCACACTTATATAATGCATTAAGTCTGTGACTTCATGATGGCTTTGCACTACATTGTAGCACATTTGATGTCTTTTACTTAACGTTTTACAATGCAAAATAAATTTAAAATAGTTCCTCTTCACAATGTAAACAAAAGACAGCATCAGGTGTGGCACTATTCACTTTTTACACCATTTACATGAAATTTGTATTCAATTTATCCCAGACTATTTTTAAAAAGAGCTGAAAAGAAGAAATAACAATGATTATAAATCTTAAGCCAAAAGAGAAAATGCTGGAAGCACATGAGTCATTCAGGATCTGCAGGGAAAAAAAAATCATAAATTGACATCACAGCCTATCCGTTTTAGGTGTTAAAATATTCTCTCTCAAAATTTCCAAAATGTTTACATTAAGCTGCAGCACGGAGAACTGGGATTGTATAGTTGAAAATATGTTGCCAAGGCTGAAGAGCAAAGAGATGTGCGTGGTATAATGACGCCTGTCCCATGGTATTGGCAGGCTAGGTGCAGAGGAGTGGCATCAGTGAATTTCTGCGCATGCGCGAACCAGAGCACAGGCCCAGAAGGCTATTGGTGGGCATCTTGCATTGGCCGGAGACATAATTGTGTTGGTTGCCAATGCTATGCATGCGCAGTTCTAGATTTACTCCCGTTACGTCGTTGCGAGTGACAGAGTAGGCCGCAGCCAGGACCAAAGATGGCACTGCTCAAATCATTTCTGCTGTGTTTTAGGTGGTGGAGTCCTTTTATCCTTGGTAACATTAAATAATCAACATCCACTAGAAGCAGAATTGTCCAAACAGTGGAAGTTAACACAACAGCTCTAAATCCATTAGACAGAGAAAATACCTAAACTTAACAATATGAATACGTATTCAACCAAAACCAATTTGTAGAGGAAGCGCTATGTGGGAGGAAGTTGTCTGAGGTGGAGATCTGTCCAGACTGTTCTTAGATTGTCTTCAAGCGGGAGGAGTGCCCTGCATAAAATGTCAATTCTAGGCTGCATTTGGCCATTGGCTTTGCTTGCAGGACCCATTCATGTGCGTGCCATATGTTATCCTTTGAATTACACCTTTTGTTCTTTCCTGTTAGACCTTTCTTAATGTCATGCAGGTAAAGCAGCTGCGTGGAGCAGGGTTTCAATTAACCCTAACAACCGTTTAAAAGACAAACAGAAATTTTATTTTACATCAAGCTCCTCAATAGAGCCATTAATGCCATATAGTTCACTGTCTCTCTGAGGAGGACCATAGGAGGGCACACTGATATCACTGCACGTGTGGTGCTGTAATCGACTCATGCACAGAGTGGTACCGACAGGCTGGGCGCAGCGGAGTGATGTAATTGGATTTTTACACATGCGTGATCCAGTGCGCATGTGCAGATGGATATCGGTGGCCATCTTGTGTTGGCAAGAACAGTGTAGCTTAAATATCAAAATTCCCACAAGACATAAAAACCCAACATATCTAATAGAAGTGCATTACCAGGTGCACTGGGTTGAGATTCTCTAGTATAGAATCTCATTCCTTCAGTTTTATTTGTTGCTGGATATTTTAAAAATGCTAGATTAAATTTTTTTAAGAAATCTTTCCTTTATGTCTTTTTCTCCTCTCTTTTTCCGATCTTTCTTTTGAAGGGTTCTCAAAATTCCCACATTTTTCATATCATCAACAAGGATATGACTTTTGGACTTTTACCTGAAACCAAGACAATGAGAGGAGACAGAATACGCATTCTTCCCTTGAAAACAATCAACACGAAACTAAAGCCCATCAAAATAAATAATCACTACTAACTACGGGGGCAGGAAGACCACAATCAATGCAATTATGCGAACCCATCAATACTCCACACATACAATGGCTTTCAGTTCAAAACTAGTTACAGGGGCAGGAAGACAATGATAAACATCATGCAAGCCCATTAAAAACAACGAGACAACAATCACCTGGGGAAGCCCACCAAAATCAAACAAAGAACTAACCTTGATTTGGAGTGAGATAAGAAATTTGAAAAAAAAAAACAGTATACCTGGGCCAGGAGATCTGAAGTGAGTAGGTTTTGGGTTTTGGGCAGGGACACAGAAGGGTGAGCAGTTTTGAAAGCTGACACAGGGCAGTGAGCAGTTGGGAGCGGTTGAAGCTGAGTTTAAGCAGGGAGTTGAGCCAAGCAGGGAGGAGATCTGGACGTTTGCAGGCCTGCAGGCAACATCGCGGCGAGGGGCATGGGGTGGCAGGCTCAACCGAAGACAACAAGGCCGCAACCACAGCCCTCCACAAAGATCGACCACCCACAACCGCGCCCTCCACCCAACTGAAGAACCTTCGCAGATTCCACAGACCAGGACCATGTGAGGACGGCAAGCCCCAGAGGACACAAAGAGCGTACCCCAAAACTGCAACCGGCTTACCTGGATTTCGAACTGTCAAGGAACCCTGGTTGGTGAGCATGATCCCTGACCTCTCCTAGCTCAATTTAGTTAGGTTTTGGGGGTAGGGTAAGGGGGTTAGTAGAGTGATTTTCCCTCGTTATGCCGTGTGTTCCCCATTCTTAACTAAGTGTACTTTGTAAGTCTGTATAATATCAGTGTAATCTTAATGTTAGAAGTTCATTTGTGACTTCAATAATCTCATTTTTTTCTTGCACCAAAACCAGTTGCCTGCTGCACTTTGTCACAACCCCCAAATAAATCCAAGGTCTAGAACCCAGGGAGTGGGAGCAATTTGAACCGCTCAGAAGTCAGAGGTGAAGCTGGCACACACACCACCACCCCCTACACTTTCCATCTCTATTTCTTTCGGTACCTGCCTTAACATTCTTCGATTTGAATTTATACTTTTTTCTTAATCATACGCTGTTAATTTCACAATCCTTCAATCTGACTGGTTAAGGAGACATCCACAACATAAAAGCAGAATGCTGCAGATTTTGGAAATTTGAAATAAAAATACAAAATGCTGAAAATACTCAGCAGGTCTAGCAGCCTCTGTGGAGAGACAAAGAGAGTTAACATGTCAGGTCTATGACCTTTCTTCTCTCTCTACTGATGCTGCCAGACCTACTGGATATTTCCAGCATTTTCTGTTCTTATATTATATAGTTTATAATGAGACACCCAATTGTTTGCTCTGTTCTTTCAGGTCCCAGATGTCTGTTTGTCCTCACTGCAATGTTAATCAGTTCACACTTCCAGCAACTTTCAGCAGAAATTATCGCTGAGACTAAACGAACAAGGGCAAGTATAACTAACAGCAGATGCATTTGTTGCCCTGCTACTGCAAATTATAAGCCATCAAGTTTGATGAATTCATTTCAATGTAATCACCATCGCCACTTAGGCCATTAGAGAATAGTACTGGAGGGCCCCAAAATCAGTCTTCTATTCAATTGTTCAGCTGGTTGCCCAAGGATAACACTTCTACTGACAGGTTCCAGGAACTTAATTTAATACTTAACTGAAGATTTCAATTAAATGTTTTGACAATGAGGTATGTTCTGACTTTCCCTAACTAATAATACCATATATTGAGCTTGCCCACCAAGCAAAAATTGCAACCAGCAATATGGCTAGGGATCACACGCAGTTTGGGAGACAACCCTTCTAACACCAATGTATACACTTAAACTGTTTAGGTGCAAAATAAGTCAAATTATACCCAACCTGGGCATTCTGTCCATAGATATAGAGTGACCCAATCACACATGTTCTTACATTGGGACCACTGTTCCTAATTGCAAACCTATAAAATAACCTGCTGCATCATTCTGGGACAGGTCCCAGTATCTTGAACATGAATCTGACATTGGCCATTCCTATCTCCACTATGCTAGAACCTATATCTAACATCAAGAAAATCAGCTTCCCCCCTTTCCCTTTTATAACTGCCCAAGGCAATGTCACTGTTTTGCAATTCCCAAAACAATTCGTAAAATTTGGAACTCACGTAAAGAAAAAGGGATTTGGCTTACTCGGTGTTATAAACCAGTGGCCCTATTCAGGGTATCTTGCAAAACTGAAAGGTAAATTTGACCCACAATTCAAATCCAAGCAGAATATACTTCTACAGAAAACTCAGTACAGGTCCTTGCATACCGCGTAACTGACATTCTGCAGAATGTTTGTTGCTTTGCCCTAGCTTCACCTTTTACTGCAAGTAAAGTCTTTTTGTAATTAGCATCTAAATACACATCTAAAAGACACAACTCTGCACTAGGGATATTTACACGTTATTTGTTCATGTCACTGAACATCAGCTGTAGCAAAATGCTGCAACAATACAGATGGACTAGTCAAACTAGGGAGTTGATAAAACTTACTCAGAACTGCTGTGTGTGGGTAGGCTAGATTTCAAATAAGCAGTTGGAGAATTCTAGTGGTTGCATAATGCATATTGGATCAAACTTTCTAATTACAGGCAAGCAATACAAAATTAGTGTGGGTGGGAGGGAGGGACAAAAGGACGGACCAATCAAATAAAGGACAGACTTAATGTTGCATTGATTTGAGCTGGGCCCTGCATTCAACACCCAACACCTCCACTTCTCCCCCCACCTTAAACTAACTTATATTTCACCCCTCTCCTATTTTTACTTAGTTCTATTGAAGGGTCATGAGGACTCGAAACGTCATCTTTGTTCTTCTCCGCCGATGCTGCCAGACCTGCTGAGTTTTTCCAGGTATTTCTGTTTTTGTTTTGGATTTCCAGCATTCACAGTTTTTTGTTTTTATTTCAGTGAAACTGACCCTCCTGGGGGAAGTGCCTACCTGAGGCTGCTGAAGCCTGGACATGACAGTGATGAGTAAAGTCATCTTAGATTTGGCCTTTTTGCGTAATTGTCTTAACAGAGTAACATTATTACACTTGTATCGCACTGCATATTATATTGCTGTATTTTACTGTGTGGTACCTGATTGGTGTTATTGATAAGTTATAACGACAATTACAGATTTTCAGGCGGCATGGTGAAATTATCATTTCAAAATTAATTGCTAACACTATTGTGGCGTTTTTGTTGATTCCAGAAAGTTGTGTAAATGATGCATTCATTTCATTGGCTAATGGAAAAGAGAAGTGCTTTACATGCAAATAAAAATGTCAAAAATAAAACATGATAACTATGCATGTTTTAAACAGGAGTGGGTATCTGACAATTAAATGTTGAGAGTTCCTAAAAATCAATGTTAAAATTTGGATCATGAAAAAATGACACACCAACACTTCAGTGCCTATTCTGCAGAAAAGTAAAACATGTACATTTTACTCAGAGGAACAATTGGAATTAATATTAACCCTGTCTACAAATTTTAAGAAGTCAGAAGCATTATTCACTCGAAACTTACAACACCCAATCTACACCTGACTCATCCGTCAGATGTGTACTGTGGTGAATCAGTGCTGAGTGATTCAAGCTCCTTACTTTGGAATGTTGTGAATGTTGTGCAATTGTATGTCTCTGGGTCTGCTGGAAACGAGTGAAAACTGGGCGAGTGCCATCAGTTGCCAGATTGAATGCAAATCTGACTGGCAGGACTCCTCACTTAGTCTTATAAAATTAGTTCAGGAGATCAGAACTCAATACTTTGCTAGCGGGGGTCACAACACTAAATGCAATCTCACAGATTGACCACAAAGATGACTGACATAGGAAATGAAGATATCACATTGTTGCATTTGGGAGTGCCCTTGGAAAAGTTGAAGCAACATTCTTCTAGGCAGGTTTCAGGGCGCTGATCATTCAACAGGTGACAGTGGGGACCTGAAATAAGAAAGCACCCCATTCTCCAGTTATAACATCTTAACCTCTTATCCTACAACTGCAATTTGTTATTACTGTGCAGTTAACAAACATCCAATCTAAATAAGAAAAAGACTATATATAATATTCTGTAAACTGAATAAACCACAAGTTAGAGAAGTCTTTAATACTGTAGCCAGCACCTCTGCTTATCAAGATACCAGAGGAAAAGATAAGTCCCACCAGCACCTCTGCAGGAAACAACATCCAGTTTCAACAGCAAAAATAGGCTGCTGCCACAATGGAATTAATGTTTCATACAAATCTATTATTTCTTTATTTACTCTTAAGTTATGCCCCTACAAATATTGCTGCCCTTTGCCTACATTTTCATGGAAATATGTATTTAAACCTCTCAGTAATGCTGGAAGTACAAAGAAGTCACGTCGGATTCTGGAATTGCACAGCAGATTGATCAGCATTGGAAAGAGAGAGTCGAGACAGTCATTGATTGAAACCAGAAAATGTGCAACAGGCCAGTGATCATCTGAAATAACTAGAGTCAGCAGTTACAACTTCAAAAGAAAAGCTGCCTATATGATCAGCCCAATTACAACACTAAACTCCATAATGGGCAGTCTAATGGCACATGTTTCAAATACAAGGATATGTGAACATTAAACTGCTAAAATATCCCATTGCGTTTTCAGGTTGAATATAGACAGCTCGTTTAAAATGGGCTCACTGTCTTTCAGAGAAAAATCACACTGAAACCAGCCTCACTTCTCCATCACAAAACCTCCGCACTTAGATTATTTTTTTCAGGTACAGTTTGTAATTCAACTAAAATAGAGGAAAATGCAATGCAAACCAAATAATTCAAAAGCACAGGTTTGGAAACATCAACATATGTGGAGCCAATACCAACAGTATCATTAATTGTGATGTAGTCACATCAGTTTTTTACTATTTATAACAATTTCTATTGCCTTTAGTCTACCTCAGTTGCGATTTCTTTTGAGTGATGAACCCATGTATCATAATTAACAGAAGAGGAACATACTGGGAATTCTGCTGTTGTGCAACTAATCAACAAAGGAGCTTTGTAGGTTAAACAAGCTTTAGAGGAAGCAAAAGCATTTAACTGGATGACAAAACAATAAGTTATGTCATAAATTATATCAAATCAATCTTTTCCACCCAATATTAAATTTGAAAAATGTTGTCATAAATAATCATTGTACAACAAAATAACAAAAACATGCAAGTCAAAGGTAAATACTTTACATATCAGGCAAAATCAACCATGGCACATGGGAATGAGAAGTTCAGGAGTTCCACAGCATTCCCAAAATTTTCTATGTAGTCCAGGCATCTCCCTGGTCCTCTCTTTTCTCAGTGATTTCACCAAGCTGCCTTCACTGTATGCCCACAAGAGTTAAATGCAACACAAAACACACACAAACAAAAAGACTAAGCACATATTTTATTAAGCAGGAAAGAAGCTGTTTATCTAGCTGAGGCAAGTACAACTCATTAACTGCTAAATGCCACTTCAACAATGTGTAAAAAATCAGAGGTTAATGATATCCATTTACATCCTTGGGAGCATACCCATGTTGTTTCAGGAATCTTAAATTAGCTGGTTTCTTTCAAAAAGGGTCAAACTCATTCTTTTAAAAAAAATTTATTCTGCCTTTCCTCTCACTGTTCTCGGGTTCCATGCATGTGGCTGATTTCCCACATTCCTAGAATTTAATTTACATAGCATCTTTTCCGAATTAAATTTTTGATGAAGTAACAGAGAAGGTTGATGAAGAGGATGCAATGAAAGTTGTCTATATGGACTTAAAAAAAAGCAATTGACAAAGTACTGTCTAAAAGACTGGTTAACAATATTGTGGCTTATGGAATAGGAGGGTCAGTGTTCTGTTATTATGATTTGATTTCTGGATTCATTAGCTTCTTACTCTAGAAGAGATCTAGCTGGGGGCAATAATCTTTGTTCAAAAAATATTTATTTTCATGCTGACTATTTACAAAGGTTAGTCAAGGCTAAGACATTGACACAGGACTAAGACATAGACATAAGATTAAGACTTAGGGCCTCTGAGATGCTACTCAGCCATCTGCTCTCAGGGAGTGACATCAGTATAGCTCCTTTTGCACATGCTCAATATGCTCTTACTAGAAAATTTTAAAATTGCATAAGGACAGAAAACAGTGAGTCATATTAAATGGTTATTTTTCAGACTGAAGGGTGTTATATAGTGGTGTTCCTCAAGGGTCAATGCAAGGATTACTGCTTTTTTGATTTATATAAATGACTTGGATATTGAAATAAAGAGTAAAATTTCAAAACTTGCTGATACCAAACTTGAAAAAGATGACAAACAGTGGGGATGATACTAAACAACAGCAATAGGACATAGATATGCTAGCAGAATGGACAGAGAAGTGGCAGACAGAATTTAATACAGAGAAGTGTGAGGTGATGTATTTTCACAGAATGGATAGAAGGAAGCTATACAGACTTAATGGGAGAAGGGGACCAAATAGATTACTCCATGGAGAGCTATCAAAGACTCGATGAGCTAAATGGCCTCCTTCTGTGCTGTAAATGAGATTCCTTGATGTCACACAGGCTTTACAACGTAACAGGCAAGCAGCACAAAGGAAGGTCCCAAACAGCAAATGAATGGATTATCAAATATTCAAGTTCTCTGGTCATTTTAATTGAGGGAGAAATGTTTGCCAGGATACTGGAAGAACTCCCCACTCGATTTTGGACACCACCATGAGCTCTTTTAACATCCACCTGAGCAGGCATTCTATCAGTACGGCACTGAAGTGTCAGTCTAGATTATGAACTCAAGTTCACAACAGGACTTCAATCAATAATAAAAACAAAAAAACTGCGGATGCTGGAAATCCAAAACAAAAACAGAATTACCTGGAAAAACTCAGCAGGTCTGGCAGCATCGGCGGAGAAGAAAAGAGTTGACGTTTCGAGTCCTCATGACCCTTCGACAGAACTTGAGTTTGAGTCCAGGAAAGAGCTGAAATATAAGCTGGTTTAAGGTGTGTGTGTGGGGGGCGGAGAGATAGAGAGACAGAGAGGTGGAGGGGGTTGGTGTGGTTGTAGCGACAAACAAGCAGTGATAGAAGCAGATCATCAAAAGATGTCAACAACAATAGTACAATAGAACACATAGGTGTTAAAGTTAAAGTTGGTGATATTATCTAAACGAATGTGCTAATTAAGAATGGATGGTAGGGCACTCAAGGTATAGCTCTAGTGGGTTTTTTTTTTTATTTTATATAATGGAAATAGGTGGGAAAAGGAAAATCTTTATAATTTATTGGGAAAAAAAAGAAGGGGGAAACAGAAAGGGGGTGGGGATGGGGGAGGGGACTCACGACCTAAAGTTATTGAATTCAACAACTTTAGGTCGTGAGTCCCCTCCCCCATCCCCACCCCCTTTCTGTTTCCCCCTTCTTTTTTTTCCCAATAAATTATAAAGATTTTCCTTTTCCCACCTATTTCCATTAAATAAAATAAAAAAAAAACCCACTAGAGCTATACCTTGAGTGCCCTACCATCCATTCTTAATTAGCACATTCGTTTAGATAATATCACCAACTTTAACTTTAACACCTATGTGTTCTATTGTACTATTGTTGTTGACATCTTTTGATGATCTGCTTCTATCACTGCTTGTTTGTCGCTACAACCACACCAACCCCCTCCACCTCTCTGTCTCTCTATCTCTCCGCCCCCCACACACACACCTTAAACCAGCTTATATTTCAGCTCTTTCCTGGACTCAAACTCAAGTTCTGTCGAAGGGTCATGAGGACTCGAAACGTCAACTCTTTTCTTCTCCGCCGATGCTGCCAGACCTGCTGAGTTTTTCCAGGTAATTCTGTTTTTGTTTAGGACTTCAATCAAGACTGTAAAACAGCTCAGGGGCTTTCTTCTCAACAATCCTGAACAACTCAATATGTTATTTAGCGGATGAAGCATCAAACTAAAGTTGCATCTACACATTCATCGTTTATAGTCTACCACTATTCACGGAGAAACAGGGAGCAATCCGTAGTTAAGACCAGAATTCCTCCTTTAGTAAATACCAACAAAAAGATTAACTATGAATCATAATTGTGAATGTAGTATTTATAGGAACAGGAGTAGTCCATTTAGCCCCCAAAGCCTATTCTGCCACTCAAATGAGACCATGGCTGACCTGCTACATAATTCCCTATTATCTCAATACCTTTGGCCAATATAAATTAATAATTACCTTTCATAAGTAGAAGTAATTTTACTCCCTAAAGGTCTGGCTCTAATGCTTAGAATATGCCCTGTCCATAGGCTCCCCATCCAGCAGAAATAGTTTCTTCCAAACTACCATATCAGCTCTCATTATTGTGAAAACTTCAATCAAATATTGTCTCATCCTTATAAATTCCAGGGAATACAATCCTAGTTTCTTTAATCTCTCCTTGTAGCCCAGGTATCACTCTAGTAAATCCACGCTGCACTCCCTTCCAAGGTCAATATATAATTCCTAAGGTGTAGTGCCCAGAATCACAGTTTCTATCTTTCCATCTTTTAGGTCCATAGTGGATGACCTAACATTTGCCTACATTGAAATCCAATTTGCACAGTTTTGCTCATTCACTTAATTACTCAATATCTCTGTAATTTCACGATTCCACGGACACTGCTTACAATACTACCTATCCTTATGTTTTCCTCAAATTTAGATATATAGCTTTCTATCTAAGTCATTAATGAATAGAGTAAATAGTTGAGGCCCCAACATAGATCCTTGCAGGATAAGTATAGCCACATCCTGCTGATTACATTACCTGTCCATCAGCCCCACTGTTTCCTAACATTCAGCCAATTACCTAACCAGGTCAATAGTTTGCCTTCAAATCCATGAGCTTCAACTTTGGTTAACAGTCTCTTATGAGAGACTTCTATCAAATGCCTTCTGGAAGTCCATATAAATCATATCCATAGGCATTCCCCTGACCACTACTTTCGTCACCTCTTCAAAATTTTCAATCAGATTTACTAGGCATGACCTGCCTTTTTATAAATGCTCTCTGACCAGCTATAAGTTTTCAAGATGTTTGGTCACTCTATGCTTAATTATAGGCTCCAGCAATTTCCCAGCACCAGATGTTAGATTACATGCTCTATAATTCCCTGGTTTCCCTCTCCCACCTTTCTTAAATATGGAGTGACATGCATAATTTTCCAATCTAAAGAGACAGTTGCTAAAATTGAGAAAACTTTGGAAGGTTGTACTTAAAGCCACTACAAAATTCTTACCTGCTTCTGTTAAAACCATGGGTAGAAACCATCTGATCCTGGGGAGTTGTCATTCTTTAACGCTATTAATTTCTTTCATATTCTTTCAAATTTCTCACCAATAGCCAATGAAAAACTCTATAAATATACTTAACAATTTACCATCTATATTAATGAGTTAGATGAAGGACTGACTGCATTGTAGCCAAATTTGCTGACAGTGTGAAGACAGGTCGAAAAGTAAGTCATGAGGAGGATACAAAGAGTCTACAAAGGTATATAGGTGAGTGGGCAAAAAAATTGGAGTATGTGGGAAAATGTGAGGTTGTCCACTTTGGCAGGAAGAATATTATTTAAATTACGAGAGACTGCAAAATGTTGCAAGAAAGAGAGTTCTGAGTATACTTGCACATGAATCACAAAAGCCAGCATGCAGGTACAGCAAGTATATTAGGAAGACAAACAGAATGTTGGCCTTTATTACAAAGGAGATGGAATATAAAAGCCTGGAAGTCTTGCTACAACTGTACATGGCATTGATGAGACCATGCCTCTAGTGCTGTGTACAGTTTTAATCTGCTTACTTAAGGTGAGACATAATTGTATTTGAAGATCATAATAGGTTCATTGGTCTGATTCCAGAGTTGGAGGGGTTGTCTTATGAGGAATTTGAGTAGGTTGAGCTAAAATTCCCAAAGTTTTCCACCACTTGGGGATTTTCCTTGTCTCCTGGGTCTGTTGTAGACAAACTGATAGACATTGATTGCCATGACAGGTAAACAGCTCCATTATTTTACCATGTGGCTATAAGAATAGTAGAAGGCGAACGAGAGGGACCCTTTACTTCAGCCTCGCATGTTGTTGTGTTAAGGAAGTATCATTTTACATAACGTAAGAAATAGGAGGAGTAAGCCATTTGGCCCCTTGAGCCTGCTCCATCATTCAATAAGATCATGACTGATCTGACTATGGCCTTAATTCCACTTTCCTACCTGCTCCCCCACCCCATAACCTTGACTCCCTTGTCAATCAATTCTTTCCAAGCATGCAACACTTACGTCTCAAATTACTCATAAAACTGCACCCCAAAATATTTGCCTTTGAATGAATCAACAGCATGTTAACAGCTTGTTCCATAGATTTAGTTGCTCACTAAAATATTTCTGATTAGTTTTGAACTTATCCCCTTCAAGTGTAACAACTTAAACTTATATTGTGCCTTTAATAAAATGACACATCCCAAGGCACTTTACAGGAACATTATAAAACAAAGCATGACACTGATCCACATAGGAGATATTAGGTCCGATGACCAAAAGCTTGGTCTGAGGGGTACAGTTTAAGAAGTGTCTTAAAGGAGTTTCCTCAAGGTGGAAAAGCAGAGAAAGGGAAGGAATTCAGAAGCTTGGGACCTAGGCAACTGAAGGGTCCATTAATAGTGGAGTGACCATATTGGGAGTATAGGCTCTGTTCTCTGGTTCTACTGTTCTGGACAACGCACCTTTGACTAGATCTCTTTGTGACGTGTGCCCACCCCCATTTTTTGGAAAACTCCAGCACTCAAAAACTGGCACATGGCTCCTCCAATTTCAATGTTGTATCTCAACTAAAGAATGCAACTTTAAACATATGTCCCAGCTGATATGTCATAAGTGCTACTGAGATATTAGACGACAGGACAGCACATCCTCATAAATTATACTATAATGAAGTACAAATGAGTATATAACCAGCATAATCTCATTCTACTGCATCATATAGTTTACACCAGCTCTGGTCAAATCTCAAGCTTCAAAGCTGAGTACAATGAATGCAATCACTGAGTTTGCACAAGGCTAGAATTGAGCCCATGCATGTACTAGCTGCACTATATTTTGCTATATTATTTGTTTTTGATTTCCATTAATCTGTTTACAATACAAAAGAAACCATGAGTCTCAGCTGTGGTGGTATTTACCAACATTAGCCTGTTTTCCTCACCTCTGAAACTATAGGCATGTGAACCAGCTATATGAAGGGTTGGCCTGTCCTCTGCTACCACATACATATTTCTCTTAAGAATGTTTACTCAGATGTACAGGAGCTTTAACATTCCACTCACAGACCTAAAGCGATGTTCAAATCTTCAAGTTCCTTTTCTTTTAAAACTAGTGTAACTCTATCAAATTACAGTGAATCATAAGTTCACAACTCAACTTTCTGAAATATTAATGCAGAAAGGTATTAGCCAATGTACAGAGGGAGACCAATGCAGCCCTAAAATTTTGACTAATCCACCATTCAATTAGATTTATTTTATTAATTCATTCTTGTTCATTCCTAGTTGCCTTCAAGGTGTTGGTGAGCTGCCTACTTGATAACTGGCTGACTTGCCAGGCCAATTCAGAGGGCAGTTAAGAGTCAGCCACACTGCTGTGGCTCTGGGTTCATGTATGAACATGATCTGATAAGGATAACAGATCCTTCACTAAAGGTTAATAAATGAGATGGGTATTTTACAACAATCCCAGAGTTGCCTGGTCACTATTACTGATAATTTTTAATTCCAGATTTATTTAATTAACTGAATTTAAATTCCTCAGCTGGGATTCAAACTCATATCTCTAGGTTGTTAGTCCAAGCCTCTGGAATACTAGTCTCGTTAAAAAAAACACTTTGCTACTGTTCTTGTATTGGCAGATCAGGACTGATCTGTATATCGACTGCATTTAACTGTCTTTGCTCCATATCTCTCAATATGCTTACCTAAAAAAAATCCACCTAACTCAGTCTTGAAAATTTCAATTAACACCCAGCCCTAACAATATCAGGGAGCAAGTTCCAGATTTCTATGACTGTGTGAAAATGCCCTTTGTGATTTCATTCTGAAAGAGATTGGCTCTAATTTTAAGATTATGAACCATTGTTCTGCATTCCCCAACCAGAGGAAATCATTCATCTATATCAAACCCTATCAAATCCCTTTGCTATTTTAAATACCACGATTAGATCACCTTCAACCATATAAACACAAGGGAAATTAAGCCAGGCTTATACAACCTCTCCTCACAACATAATCCTTTATGTCATGGTGAACAAGGGTTCTGGGGGGACACAGAACCAAGGTTAAGCTACTGATCAAAATTAAGATACAGGTCAGCCATGATCTAATTGAATGGCAAAACAGGATCAAGGGGTTGAATGGCCTACTCCTGTTCCTGGTATCGTTCTATCAGTTTCCAAGGTCAGTGAATATTTCCTGAGATTCAGTACCCAAAACTGAATGCAGTACTCCAAATGGGGTACTGATAATTTTTAATTCCTGATTTATTTAATTAACTGAATTTAAATTCCTCAGCTGGGAATCAAACTCATATCTTCGGGGTTGTTAGCCCAAGCCTCTGGAATACTAGCACAATAAAAAAAAAAAAACACGCTACTGTTCTTGTTTTGGAAGATCAGGACTCATCTGTTTATCAACTGCATTTACTTGTCTTTGCTCCATATCTCTTGATACCCTGATTATTTTATTCCAGTTTTCTTGTGATAGCTTTTATTTAGCTTTTTTGATTGCTTCTTGCAGTTCTGCGCTGCTTTTTGTGATGTAAGAGTAGGCATTACAAAGTGCCTTGGATCGTATTCAGGGCATAGTTCCTTTATAAATGCATAGAATCAGTTTCAAATCATATATTTGAGGATTTCAATGTCCTGGTTAAGAAGTGGTCATTAATCAGAATTTACAGAACAAAATACTATCCAGATTCATAACCCTTTTTATGAATATACTTTTTATTTTCCCACTCATTTTCTCGTAATTCAACAAAGCATTCATGTGCAGACAGAGTTGCCAGCCTTTCATACCATCACAATCAAGCCTGAACCTGTCCTCAACTAAAATCCAACACACACACTTCAAGTAGTTACAGGTTAGCAATGCCCATTAAAAACTTTACTGATTTTCTCCTCCCTTAATAAAGGAGCATCAAGATCAACCATATCACACCTACCAAAGCCTCGCCTTTGATCGTGCAAGTCAGCAAAGACCGAAGATCAAACCTCGGGTCTTCCCTATCAGTAGTATTTTGTAACAACTAGCACAAAACATGCAATATCCTCTTGAACGTTCAAAAGTGTGCATTTTTGATAAATAGCAGTCTGTACTGATTTGCGGATACAGAGTGGTTTTGACACTCGGCTCAATTAAGTGTACAATATTGGCACCAAAGTGTTTAGCAAAGAAAAGCACAGAGTATGCTTTAATGCTGAGCAATTGTTTTTGTAATGCTCTTAAATTATCACCCAAAATGTTTCGCAGCACCACTGCCAATATTTTCACCCTAGTGTTACATGTCTCTAGACATTATCCAAGTTTGGTGTGACTAGGGTGGGACAAATCAGGATTTGTAGTGATAGTTGTTTTTCCACAGGTTAAATAGGCATACCGTAAAAATTTCACAGGACCAACAAAATTCTAATGACCATACTGCACCTGGCTTAAGATCAGAGGTCATACTGGGCCCACTCTTCAAAAAAAAAACTGAAACGTATGTTGTCCATCTTTTCCATAATATTTTATTATCTATTTCTTTCATTATAGTAAACAGATCTTGGATTTTGCACTAGTAACTTCAGAAGATTTCAGTTTGCCTGAAAACAACTTTGCTCAGAGGATACTCATCCTATCACAAAATTCAGTGAAATCCAAAGGCAGAATTTCAAGGATAAATCTGCAGCAAGCCAAATGATTTATGATTGATTTCCATTAAACAGAATGCCCAATTCAGCACAAAATGATCCCGAAAAATTCTCTGCATACCAATTATGTATCCATACTAATTTACCATTAATTTTCATCTTGGGTTTATACAAGACAATTTTACATATATGTGCTATTTAGTTTAATGAATTTTGAGAACCAAAACTTGTAACAATGCTTGCTCAAACTGTCATATCTTTAATTGTAATTAACAATTGTCTTGATTCCAGTTCTTGACAAATTATGGAGCTTATGATTCACCTGTAGATAAAATCCACACAATACCATAGGGTAAAAACCTTCACCCAATACCTTCTCCTTTGACACAACATCCAATTTTTAAAGTCTTGTCTCTGTGCAGCAATGCAAGATGTTTGCTATGTACAAAAACAGAATTACCTGGAAAAACTCAGCAGGTCTGGCAGCATCGGCGGAGAAGATTTTTTCTTCTCCGCCGATGCTGCCTGACCTGCTGAGTTTTTCCAGGTAATTCTGTTTTTGTTTTGGATTTCCAGCATCCGCAGTTTTTTTGTTTTTATCTTTATGTTTGCTATGTATGTTGTTGTATAAATGCAAGTTATCATATACAATATATATTACAATCAAATCCATTTTGTTGATAACACTCCTACTATTAGTAAACTACATGTCCTCCAATCACCATTAGTAACACCCCAGGAGATCTGCTAATACACTAAAGCAATAGGCAGATTGTCAAATCCAGGTCAGCTTTTCCTACTAACAGTTCACTGTACCTAAACATAAAATTCCAAAAAGATACTCTTTGCGCACCTTAGCACTTTAAAAAAAAAATTAAATTGCACAATTGAATCAGGGTAATCAAAGAACTAATCAGTTATCAGCAATATATGGAATGACACCACCACTCCAAACCTATAGATGGTTTTATATTTTATTACACCTTTCATGATCTAAGTACATCTCAAAATGCTTTACAGCCAATGAAGTGTTTTTGAAGTATAGTCACTGTTGCAAAGTACAGAAACCCGACAGCCAATTTGCACACAGCAAGCTCCTAAATACAGCAATAGGATAGGTGACAAGATCATCTCTTTTAGCAATGCCATTTAAGGGATGTTCACCAGGACACTGAGGAGGCTTCCAATTCTTTTCCTCAAATGTAAACTAGGTTCAGCCCAACCTGCTGAGATTATTCACAGTCCTCAGGAACACAGGGAACTAATAAAGAAATATATTATAACATTTAATTTACTGCAAATTCTTCCACAATATGGTCTTCCAGAAACCTCTGCAATCACAGTCAGCTATGATTCATGGGCACTCTCGCTTGAGTCTGCAGTTTGGCTTCAAGTCCCAAGCCAGGGGCCTGAGCGCACAATCTAGGTCAGTGATGGGCAACTTAGGCTAGTGAGTGGCCCTCCTTCATCTCAGTGGGCCGCAAGACTGAAGTCGAGCATGTGCAATACCCATGACCCCATGAATAAGATTAAATATATTTAACCCATGCCAAATATTTAATAATGAGTTACAGAAAATGCTTCACCATTCATATATGAATAAAATTGTCATCAACTTCAAATGGTTAAAAGGAAAGAAATAGTTATGCTTACCTCACATCATTCTCAGTGTGACTTCTGGTTGGACACAAGCTCTCTTAGATTAGGACTCGGGGATATGCAGATGCTTCGCAATTCAGCACTGAGGTTTCTATCCATCAGTCTGTTGCGCTTCTTGCACTTGACCTGTCTCATAGCAGAAAAGTCTGCTCGCATGCAGCGCTTTGGACACAGACGGAGAGCACGGCTCTCACAGTCAATGTTGTGTACAATCAGCACACACCTCACTTCACGAGTCCTTGCTATACGTGCATATCACTTTAGTTATACTGATAGGGAAAAAATGATACGGACGGAAACCAGTGCTATCTGGCAATCACTTATCTAAGCTGGCATCGCCAATGTAACATCAATTGCGCTGTTGGAGATACCATCTTTCAGGTGAGATGATAACCCAAGTGCCTGCCTTTCAGGTAGCTGTAAAAGATTCCTTGACCACTTGAACAAAAGCAGGGGAGTTCTGCCTTCTCTCCTGATCAATAATAATCTTGCAATCAAAATCACTGAAGTCTGATTCTCTGGTCATTATCGCTTTGGTGGACCCCTGCCCTCTCGTCCTCCCACCACCCCACCACCCAGGGCTCCCGACCCACTCCCTGTACCCAACCCGGAGCTCTCTGACCCCCAACATCCATCCATCCAAGCCCCCGTGTCGATCCCCAAAATCTAACCACACCCCGCCAAACATTCAATCCTCCAAATTCCAAACACCCGCCCCTTCCCCGGAGCTCCCATCCCACTCCCCCAACTCCCTGTCCCCACCTCCCTGTAACCTCCCCCTTCCCTGCCCACTCTCCCAACTCCCTGTAACCTCCGCCTTCCCTGCCCACTCTCCCAACTCCCTGTAACCCCCCCCTTCCCTGCCCACTCTCCCTGTAACCTCCCCCTTCCCTGCCCACTCTTCCAACTCCCTGTAACCTCCGCCTTCCCTGCCCACTCTCCCAACTCCCTGTAACCTCCCCCTTCCCTGCCCACTCTCCCAACTCCCTGTAACCTCCCCCTTCCCTGCCCACTCTCCCAACTCCCTGTAACCTCCCCCTTCCCTGCCCACTCTCCCAACTCCCTGTAACCCCCCCCCCTTCCCTGCCCACTCTCCCAACTCCCTGTAACCCCCCCCTTCCCTGCCCACTCTCCCAACTCCCTGTAACCTCCCCCTTCCCTGCCCACTCTCCCAACTCCCTGTAACCCCCCCCTTCCCTGCCCACTCTCCCAACTCCCTGTAACCCCCCCCCTTCCCTGCCCACTCTCCCAACTCCCTGCAACCCCCCCTTCCCTGCCCACTCTCCCAACTCCCTGTAACCCCCCCCTTCCCTGCCCACTCTCCCAACTCCCTGTAACCCCCCCCTTCCCTGCCCACTCTCCCAACTCCCTGTAACCACCCCCACTCCCCTAACTCGGCCCTACCGCTAACTCTTACCCTTTGTAATAGGCTTTCATCCGGACTTGATGGTGATTCTCCGCCGTGTAGGACATCATGCTGTCCCTATTCGTGGGCATCTCCCTGTCGGAAGTCCGCAGAGTGGCCGCTCTCATAGGGCCGGTCGCTGGTCTCAAACCGGTCCGCCACTGCTCCCTAACTCGCTCGCTCGCTCGAGCCCAGCCAACAGACAATTGCTGCGCGCGCAGCGCCGGACCCGCTCACTCCACCACCTATTCCAAGAGAGGGGGGAGGGGAACATCAACATAACCGAACATCATCGCAAAGCACCATTCACACAGATACCTCTGATGTTACTAAAAACAACATTAACATTTGTTATTTTCATTTGCATCGGGAGAGCGTCCCTTCAGTCTAAACTATCTGAATTTGAAGAAAGTGGTGATCGGATCACCCTGTATTGTCAATTTAGACTGGTCACATTCCAAGCCTCCCTCCCCCCCCCGCCGGCCCGCCCCCCCATTCACACGCATGCGCTTTGGGGGTCACTCGGCTTTATTGTCCAGGAGTTATGGAGAGGTTTGGTGACTCACCTGGGTTATCAGGTGTTGTATCTGATTAAAAGGTACAGAACCAAAATGCTCCCCTGTTGGCACATACACTGCTTTTGCTTGAAGGAGAGGTCGGATCCCACTTTCAAAATGTAGGTTTTATGCACATCTATTCACTTATATTTTCAAATGTAGATTCACTGTCGTGTTTTGGGATGTTTTTCAATACTAAAGATGCTATATAAATGCAAGTTATTGTTATTGTGAAACTGCTTCATGTTATGTCTTTTTGCATTTGACTATATGAATGCAATGAAATGTCCGAACAGAACAAGAAATAAGGGCATTAATTGGAAACAAAAACAAAAATACCTGGAAAAGCTCAGCAGGTCTGGCAGCATCTGTGGAGAGGAACACAGTTAACGTTTTAAGTCCGCATGATTTTTCAACAGAACTAAGGAAAAATAGAAAAGGGGTGAAATATAAGCTGGTTTGGGGGGGGGGGTGTGGTTGGGACAAGAAGAGCTGGATAGAGGGCCAGTGATAGGTGGAAATTACCAAAAGATGTCACAGACAAAAGGACAAAGAGGTGTTGAAGTTGGTGATATTGTCTAAAGGAATGTGCTAATTAAGGGTAGAAAGCAGGAAGAGCAAGGTACAGATAGCCCTAGTGGGGGTGGGGTGGGGTGAAGGAATCGAAAAAGGCTAAAAGATAGAGATAAAACAATGGATGGAAATATATGTAAAAATAATGGAAATATGTGGGAAAAAAAATCTATAAAAATTATTGGAAAAAAAGGGGGGGGGAGTGTTGGAAAGGGGGTGGGGATGGAGGAGAGGGTTCATGATCTAAAATTGTTGAACTCAATATTCAGTCCGGAAGGCTGTAAAGTGCCTAGTCGGAAGATGAGGTGCTGTTCCTCCAGTTTGCATTGAGCTTCACTGGAACAATGCAGCAAGCCAAGGACGGACATGTGGGCATGGGAGCAGGGTGGAGTGTTGAAATGGCAAGCGACAGGGAGGTCTGGGTAATGCTTGCGGACAGACCGAAGGTGTTCTGCAAAGTGGTCACCTAGTCTGCGTTTGGTCTCTCCAACGTAGAGGAAACCACATTGGGAGCAACGAATGCAGTAGACTAAGTTGAGGGAAGTGCAAGTGAAATGCTGTTTCACTTGCACTTAATCGGAGTTATGTAGACCTGTTTGGTATAGATAAAGATGTTGATTATTCATTGTAGACATGTTACACTCATTATTTGTTTTTACATACACCAAGGCCAATTGTATATCGCCTACAAGAAGATGAAGTACAGAGTACTTAAATATTATTCTTTCAACACTGCATTGTCTTATCGAAACAGAGAAAATGTACAGCACCATCGTCCCTGTGCCAACTGAAAAAGACCAATACAGCCTACAACTATTATAAAAGCAAAAAACTGCGGATGCTGGAAATCCAAAACAAAAACAAAAATACCTGGAAAAACTCAGCAAGTCTGGCAGCATCTGCGGAGAGGAACACAGTTAACGTTTTGAGTCCGAATGACCCTTCAACAGAACTAAGTAAAAATAGAAGAGAGGTGAAATATAAGCTGGTTTCAGAGGCGGTGGGACAAGTAGAGCCAGTAGTAGATGGAGATAACCAAAAGATGCCACAGACAAAAGGACCAAGAGGTGTTGAAGGTGGTGATATTATCTAAGGAATGTGTTAATTAATGGTAGAAAGCAGGACAAGCAAGGTACAGATAGCCCTAGTGGGGGTGGGGTGGGGTGAAGCGGGCTGTCCGTGGTTGGGAGACTATCAGGTTGGAAGCTGTGGAAGGAAGATCTCCAGAGGAGATGAAGTCAGTAACAGTCCTGGAAACAATGGCTTGATGTTCAGTGGTGGGGTCATGGTCTAGGGGGAGGTAGGAGGAAGTGTCTGCGAGTTGACGCTCAGCCTCTGCGAGGTAGAGGTCAGTGTGCCAGACAACAACAGCACCCCCCTTGTCAGCGGGTTTGATGACAATGTCAGGATTGGACCAGAGAGAACGGAGTGCAGAAAGTTCAGAGAGAGATAGCTTAGAGTGGGTGAGAGGAGCAGAGAAATTGAGACGACTAATGTCATGCCGACAGTTCTCAACGAAAAGATCAAGAGAAGGGAAGAATCCAGAGGGAGGAGTCCATGTGGAGGGACAATATTGGAGGCGGGTAAAAGGATCCGTTGAACGGGGAGTGGACTCCTGCCCAAAGAAGTGAGCATGGAGACGAAGGCAGCCCAACCCTGACATTCTCATCAAACCCCCTGACAAGGGTGCTGCTGTTGTTATCTGGTGCACTGACCTCTACTTCGCAGAGACTGAGCGTCAACTTGCAGACATTTCCTCCTACCTCCCCCTGGACCATGACCCCACCATTGAACCATTGTTTCCAGGACTGTTACTGACCTCATCTCCTCTGGAGATCTTCCTTCCACAGCTTCCAACCTGATAGTCTCCCAAACTTGGACGGCCCGCTTCTAACCTCCTACCCAAAATCCACAAACAGGACTGTCCTGACAGACCGATGGTGTCAGACTGTTCCTGCCCCACAGAACTCATTTCTTGCTATCTTGACTCCATTCTCTCTCCCCTTGTCCAGTCCCTTCCCACCTACATCTGTGATTCCTCTGACGCCCTACATTATATTAACAATTTCCAGTTCCCTGGCCCCAACCGCCTCTTCTTCACCGCTTCTTCCTCGAACAGAGGCCCAAACAATCACCATCCACCACTACTCTCCTCCGTCTGGCTGAACTTGTTCACACACTCAACAATTTCTCCTTAAACTCCTCTCACTTCCTCTAAATAAAAGGTGTGGCTATGGGTACCTGCATGGGCCCCAGCTATGCCTGTCTCTTTATGGGGTATGTGGAACATTCCTTGTTCCAGTCCTACTCCGGCCCCCTCCCACAATTCTTTCTCCGGTACATCGATGATTACTTTGGTGCTGCTTCATGCTCTCGTCTGGACCTGGGAAAATTTGTTAATTTTGCTTCCAATTTCCACCCCTCCATCATTTTCACATGGCCCATCTCTGACACTTCCCTTCCCTTCCTTGACCTCTCTGTCTCAACTTCTGGCGATAGACTGTCCATCAATATCCATTACAATCCTACCGATTCTCACAGCTACCTCGACTACAGCTCCTCACACCCTGCTTCCTGTAAGGACTCCATCCCATTCTCTCAGCTCCTTCACCTCCGTCGCATCTGTTCTGATGATGCCACTTTCAAAACCAGTTCCTCTGACATGTCTTCCTTCTTCCTTAACCGAGGTTTTCCACCCACGGTGGTTGACAGGGCCCTCAACCGTATCCCATCTCCCATGCATCTGCCCTCACACCTTCCTCTCCCTCCCAGAATCATGATAGGGTCCCCCTTGTCCTCACTTATCACCCCACCAGCCTCCGCATTCAAAGGATCATCCTCTGCCATTTCCATCAACTCCAGCATGATGCCACCACCAAACACATCTTCCCTTCAACCCCATCACCCCCCCACCCCCCACCCACCCCCCCAGCGGCATTCCGCAGGGATTGTTCCCCCCGGGACACCCTGGTCCACTCCTCCATCACCCCCTACACCTCGACCCCCTCCCACGGCACCTTCCCATGCAACCGCAGAAGGTGCAACACCTGCCCCTTCACTTCCCCTCTCCTTACCAAGGGCCCAAACACTCCTTTCAAGTGAAGCAGCATTTCACTTGCACTTGCCTCAATTTAGTCTACTGCATTTGTTGCTCCCAATGCGGTTTCCTCTACATTGGAGAGACCAAACGCAGACTGGTTGACCGCTTTGCAGAACGCCTTCGGTCTGTCCGCAAGCATTACCCTGACCTCCCTGTCGCTTGCCATTTCAACACTCCACCCTGCTCTCGTGCCCACATGTCCGTCCTTGGCCTGCTGCATTGTTCCAGTGAAGCTCAACGCAAACTGGAGGAACAGCACCTCATCTTCCGACTAGGCACTTTACAGCTTTCCGGACTGAATACTGAGTTCAACAATTTTAGATCATGAACTCTCTCCTCTATCCCCCCCTTTCCAACACCCCCCCCTTTTTTTTTCCAATAATTTTTATAGATTTTTTTCCCACCTATTTCCATTATTTTTAAATATATTTCCATCCATTGTTTTATCTCTACCTTTTAGCCTTTTTCGATTCCTTCACCCCACCCCACCCCCACTAGGGCTATCTGTACCTTGCTTGTCCTGCTTTCTATCCTTATCTAGCACATTCTTTAGATAATTTCACCACGTTCAACACCTCTTTGTCCTTTTGTCTGTGACATCTTTTGGTTATCTCCACCTATCACTGGCCGTCTATCCAGCTCTACTTGTACCCCCCCCCCACCCCCCCTGCCCTCTTAAACCAGCTTATATTTCACCTCTTCTAATTTTACTTAGTTTTGTTGAAGGGTCATTCGGACTCAAAACTTTAACTGTGTTCCTCTCCGCAGACGCTGCCAGACTTGCTGAGATTTTCCAGGTATTTTTGTTTTTGTTTCAGCCTACAACTATTTTTTGGCTCTTGGTCCATGTAAGTTTACAGCATTCAAGTGCTTATCCAAGTATGTTTTGAATGCAATGATGCTCTCTAATTCCACCACGTCTAGATCCAAACCATGCTCTTGAGTGAAAAAAAATTCTCCCTGACTCTTTTTCTCTCGTTTCCTTTTTCCGTTCTGTTTTGTAATCAAAAGGAAAGTAAAAGTAACAACAACTAGTATTTATATAGGATCTTTACAATAGTGAATACGTCCAAGGCACTTCACAGAAGTGTTATCAAACAAGGCTTAACACTGCATCACAAAATGAGAAATTAGTGTAGGTGACCAAAAGCTTGTATATTTAGGTAGCTTTTTAAGAAGCACCTTAGAGCATGTAGAAAGCTTCAGGGAGAGAATTCTAGAGTTTAGTGCCAGGGCAGCTGAAGGCACAGTCTCAAATGGTGGAATGATTAAAACCGGGGTGTGAAAGTGGCCAGAATTGGAGGAGCAGAGAATTCTCAGAGGGCTGTGTGACTGGAGGAGGTTACAGCGCTAGAAAGTGGTGAGACCATGAAGGGATTTTAGAAAAAAGGTGAGAATTTTAAAACTGAAACATTGCTGGATTGAGAACCAATGTGGGTTGACGAGAATATGGGTGATCAGCGACAGAATTTGGTACCAATTTGGGCATGGGAAGCAGAATTTTAGATGAGCTCAAGTTTGTTGAGAATGGAAGGTGAGAGACCAGCCAGGAGTGTAATGAATTAGTCAAGTCTAGAGGTAACAAAGGCATGGATGAGGTTTTCAGCAGCACATAAGCTGAAACAGGGGTAGAACCAGGTGGTGTTACAGATGTGGAAGTAGACAGGTGATCAGGTGATGTGACAGACATGTGACCAGAAGCTCATCTCATTTTTTCTATCCATTCAGAGATGTAGGCATCGCTGGCTAGGCCAGCATTTATTGCACATCTCTAATTGCCCTTGAGAGGGTGGTGGCAAGCCACCTTCTTGAACTGCTGCAGTGCATGTGGTGTAGGTACATTCACAGTGCTGTTAGGGAGGGAGTTCAAGGATTTTGACCCAGTGACAGTGAAGGAACAGCGATATATTTCCAAGTCAGGATGTTGTATGGCTTGGAGGAGAACTTGCAGTTGGTGGTGTTCCGATGCATCTGTTGCCCTTGTCCTTCTAGATGGTAGAGGTCACAGGTTTGGAAGGTGCCATCAAAGAAGCCTTAGTGAGTTGTTTCAGTGCGTCTTGTAGATGCCACTGGGCATTGGTTGTGGAGGGAATGAATATTTAAGGTGCCAGATGGGATGCCAATCAAATGGACTGTTTTGTCTTGGATGATTTTTTTATTCATTCACAGGATCGCTAGCTGGGCCAGCATTTATTGCCCTTGTTCAGGGGCATTTAAGACCCACAGTGCTGTGGGTCTGGAGTCACATGTAGGACAGACCAGGTAAAAACAGCAGATTTCCTTTCCTAAAGGGCATTAGTGAACCAGAAGGGTTTTTACAACAATTGACAATGGTATCATGGTCATCATTGGACTTTTAATTCCAGATTTTTATTGAATTCAAATTCCACCATCTGCCATGGTGGGATTTGAACCCGAGACCCAGAGCATCACTGTGGGTCTCTGGATTACTAATCCAGTGACAATACCACTATATCATCGCCTCCCCTGGTGTCGAGTTTCTTGAGTATTGTTGGAGCTACACTCAAGCAGGCAAGTGGAGTGCCTTGTGGTTGGTGGACAGGCTTTGAGGAGTCAGGAGGTCATTAAGTTTGAGAACAATCTGGTTCAGGTTCAGGTGCTCGCCAGGGAGAGAGATGGAGTCAGGAGCTAGAGAATGGAGTATCTGGGGAGGACAGTGGCTAATGACGAATAATTTTTAAGGTTAGCACATTTTGCACGATTTATCTGAGGAGGTCAGGCGTCACTGCTGTTCAATCCGAGGAAGCTGGATAAGCACACAAGGGAGAAAGGAACAGAAAGTTTTACTAGTAGATTGAGATGAAGAGGGGTGAAAGTTGGTCTGAATGTCCTGTTTCTGCCTGTTAGGTCTCTGTAAATCTTTCCTGAAGAGGTGAAATGGCTTAGGTGGGGTTGGTGATAGGGAGTGACTCTGTGCCATAAAGGAATTAACTATCCATCATCAAAAATGGTGTCAAGACCTTCCAATCAACAGCAGCAGCCACTAAGAGAGAACAGAGATAGAGAGAGAGAGAGATGGATGGAAAGAGAGGACGGTTGCTTGAGCTAACAGTCCGCCAACATCTCTATTTACTGACTCACCAAGGCTCCTTGGGCAGCACCTTCCAAACCCCTGACTGCTACCATCTAGGGAGTTAGGGATTAGCAATGGAAGCTGGCCTAGCCAGTGACACCCACGTACGTTAAATGAATAAAAAAATGTCTTCACTATCAGACAGCCTGCAAGACTAAGATAGGGCTCACAATCTGCAAGCCTACAGCCAACACTGAGATCTCATTTCCACCCAGCCAACACAGGCAAGAATCATCTTTGACACAAAGGACTGCTAATGATGTGAGCTTGATGGGTCGAAGTGTCCATTTGTTTATACTGTATTTGTTTGTTTTAATTAACCAATGTCTGTTTTTCTCCTTCAGCTCAAAAATGACAACACCAATTTGCAGTTCATGTGTGGGTGATTTTTCCGAGGGGAGGCACAGGATGAGAAATAGCAGAGGCAAAGGATATGCTCGAGCACACTCCAGACCTCACATCACAGGAGTGGGAAGAGAAACGATTACAGGTGATTCTTTGACTCCAACCAATTAGATAAATATTAGCACAACAAATCATCTCGGTCCCAGGACATTGCTACATTCCTCAGTGTCCTTTGCTGAACCATTTTCAGCTGCATATTTGTATGGACTGGTTCAGTATCTGAGGAGTTGTGAATGGTGCCGAACATTGTGCAATTATGAACAACCTTCTCTCCGTCAAAATGTCAGAAGTGCGAATGTTTGCTGATGATTGCACACTTTTCAGCACCATTCATGACTCCTCAGATAATAAAGTAGTCCATGCCGATATGCAGCAAGACCAGGAAAACATTCAGGCTTGAGCTGATAAGTGGCAAGCAACATTTGTGCCACACAAGTGCCAGACAATGACCATCTCCAACAAAGAGAATCTAACAATCTCCCCTTGGCATTTAATGGCATTGCCATCGCTGAATCCTCCACTATCAACATATTGAGGATTACCATTGACCAAAACAGAACTGGACTAGCCATATAAATACAGTGGCTACAAGAGCAGGTTAGATAAAAGCAAAAAACTGCAGATGCTGGAAAACCAAAACAAAAATAAAAATACCTGGAAAAACTCAGCAGGTCTGGCAGCATCTGCAGAGAGGAACACAGTTAAGTATGACTCTTCAACAGAACTAAGTAAAAATAGAAAAGAGGTGAAAGCAGGTTAGATGCTAGGAATTCTGAGGCTCATGTCCTGTCCATCATCCACAAGTGACAAGTTAGGATTGTGATGGAATACTATCCATTTGCCTTGATGAGTGCAGCTCTAACAACACTCAAGAAGCTTGACACCATCCAGGACAAAGCAGTCTGCTTCGGCACCCCATCCATCAACTCAAAAATTTACTCCCTCCACCATCAATGCATATTGGCAGTAGTGTGTACTATATACAAGATACATTGCAGCAACTCTCCAAGGCTCCTTCAACAGCATCTTCCAAACCAGCAACCTTTACCACCTACCAAGGGCAATGGAACACCACCATCTGCAAGTTCCTCTTCAAGCCACACACTATCCTGACTTGGAACTATATCACTGTTCCTTCACTGTCGTTGGGTCAAAATCCTGGAACTCCCTTCCCAGCAGCATTGTGCGTGTACCTATACCACATGAACTGCAGGGATTCAAGATGGCAGCTCACCAGCACCTTCTCAAGGACCATTAGGGATTTGTAGCAAACGTTGGCCTTGCCTGCTACATTCACATTCCATGAAGAAATGAAACAATCAGAAAATAAATATTTTATTTTCTCTTAATGGATCATTTTATTTACATATTTTAATCTAAAGGAAAACTTTCATTTATGTGGCAGCTCTCATGGCAGTATTTGGGAGCTTGGGGAACCTATAGTTCCCCATTGTTTTCTCCATGGCAACCCTTCTGCCAATCAGCACCCTTTTTTCTAATAGTATAAATTGTTGTGATCATTTGAAATTTGGCATTCTTGCATTTGTCTTGGTGAGTGTCTCAGTTTTCAGCAATATTGAAATAAACCATGCCTTCAAACTATTATCATTTATGTTCTAGAAATCTGAAATGTTAAGTTTTCCCAGAATAAAGATGCACATCCCCTATTACAATTGGTAAATACAATGCCAAGTGTGAAACTGAGGAACTGAGATAAGAAATATTCTAGATTTAATTGTCATTCTGTGCTAATTTCTCTCTGTCTGTGCAGTAGTTTTAACCTTCACTTCTAAAAACCCATCTCAAGACAATCCATACAACTGATACCTAACCCCTTGATTTCCCTGCCCTGAACAGCCCTCCAAGCTCTACCTTGCTCTGTTCCCAACATCCAACAATCTTTAACTTCTCCCCCCTTTCATGCTCCTTTTTCTTCCAGCTCTATGCCTGTCTGGCTATGATTTTCACAATTCCCAGTTCAAATCCCTTCAGTCCATTTCTTGTCCAACTCAGAGTAATGAGCCATCCAAAGTCAAAGTTTCCACAATGTTCTATGTGATTTTGTCTGCAACGTGTTATCCCTTTGTTCTGCTCAGATATTTCTTCACATAGAAGGCAGCAGAAATCTAGAATTCCCCCACCCCACCCAACCCCCCCCCCCACCAAACCACCCAAAAAATCAGGCCCAGCTGCAGCTTTCAAGACTAAGATCAAGACTGTTAGGCAGGTAAATGGATTAGGGTACAGATCAGCCATGATCTAATTGAATGGTGAAACGGCTAAATTGCCTGCTCCTGTTACAACATTCTCCATAACGTTCAGTATAATTTACCCAGAATCTTCTTTAATCACCAGTCCTCTGTGGGCCATCTCAGTGAGACTACCAGTGCTTGGTTCCATTTGTCTTTTCCCATTGCAGCCAGCACCTCTTCAGCAATATCTGCCATATCTGATGGGCACAGTTATCTTTGGGTTCCCTCAACAATCCATCTGTGACCCCCCACCCCCCGACCACACTCGTCTTCCTGATCTACAATTGCCCATCAGTAACATCTTCCCTAAACATAGGGCAGAATTTTACGCCTCACAGGTGGACGCACGCCCAACCTGATCGGGTGTAAAATAGCGCGATGAGGTCAGGCAAGTATCCTGATGTCATCCCGCCAGCGCGCAATCTTCAGGCCACTGAGTGTCAGAGCTATGCCCACCATCAAATTAAAGGCCACTTATGGCCATTAAAAACCCAATTGATCCCGATTTTATGTTTTCCATGTGATTTTACGCTCATCACAGGGCAGGTGGGTGGCCCACATTTTGCAAAACCCCAACCAAGGTCAGGGTAAAAAGGATTAGCAGCATTGCCAGTGTGAGCAGTGAGGAGTTTCAGATATAGTTTTCTGCTGGTTGCTTATTTGAACTTGGCAGCTTCATCTCTGTTCAGAGCTTCATTCATAACATTTCTAGGCTGCATTTCATGAATCATTGGTGTCTCCAAGGCCCCTGGAGGAATTTGACCATGTGGACCCTGCCAGGTATCAGACAGCCTTCTGGTATTCTGGTAATCGTGATTGTGGTCTCCGCTGATGGCACCTCCTCTGAGGAGGAAGAGAGGGGTAGAAGGGAGAGGAGGCCAGGTGTCCCAATGCAGCTTCCAGGGGATGGGCCTGTGGGAGGAGAGACACAGGCACGGGCCGCAGGGCCAGCAGGAAGTCCAAGACGGAAGGGGCCGCAGAAGACACTACTATCCTGCTGCCAGAGTTTACAGGCAGCAATGCATCTACCTCAAAACGTCCAAGGTGCCAATGCCAAAGGAGGCTCCACCTCTGCAGGGAGACAGTGACCTCCATTTGTCATATGTGGGAGGTAATGGTGTGGTGGTATGGTTGCTGGACTAGTAATCCAGAGACCCAGAGTAATGCTCTGGGGACTCCGGTTCGAATCCCGCCATGGCTGATGGTGAAATTTGAATTCAATAAAAATGTGGAATTTAAAGTCTAATGATGACCATGAAACCATTGTTGACTGTTGTAAAAACCCATCAGGTTCACAAGGGAAGGAAATCTGCCATTCTCACATGTGACTCCAGACCCACAGAAATGTGGTTGACTCTTAAATGCCTTCTGAAATGGCCTAGCAAGCCACTCAGTTGTAACAAACCGCTGCAAAAAAGGAATAAAACGGGACATACCCATCGATTTAGGCACTGGAAACGACAATGCAGGGTCGACAGGGCTGCGATTGCCAAAGTCCCCAAAATTGGGAGAGCTGTCTCACAGACTCGTCAAGCAACAGCCTGATATCGTCATCCTTACAGATAATGTCCCAGACTCCATCACCATCCCTGGATATCCTGTACTGCCAGCAGAACAGACCCAGCAGAGGTGGCAGCACCGTGGTTTACAGTTGGGAGTTTCCCTGGGAGTCCTTAACATTGACTTCAGACCCCATGAAGTCTCATGGCATCAGGTTAAACATGGGCAGGGAAACTACTGATGATTACCAAACACTACCCTCCCTCAGCTGATGAATCAGTGCTCCTCCATGTTGAAAACCACTTGGAGGGAGTACTGAGGGTCGCAAGGGCGCAGAATGTACTCTGGGTGGGGGACTTCAATGTCCATCCCCAAGACTGGCTCAGAAGCAATACCACTGACTGAGCTGGCCAAGTCCTAAATGACATAGCTGCTAGACTGGGTCTGCGGCAGGTGGTGAAGGAACCAACAAGGGGGAAAAACATAGTTGACCGCATGCTCACCAACCTGCCGGCCACAGGTGCATCTGTCCATGACAGTATCGTAGGAGTGACAACTGCACAGTCATTGTGGAGACTAAGTCCTGCCATCTCACTGAGGATACTCTCCGTCGTGTTGAGTGGCACTACCACCATGCTCAATGGGATAGATTTCGAATAGATCTAGCAACTCAAGACTGGGCATCCATGAGGCGCTTGGGCATCCATGAGGTGCTGTGGGCCATCAGCAGCAGCAGAATTGCACTCAAACACAATCTGTAACCTCATGGCCCAGCGTAACCCCCACTCTACCATTACCATCAAGCCAGGGGATCAACCCTGGTTCAATGAAGAGTACAGGAGGGCATGCCAGGAGCAGCACCAGGCATAACTAAAAATAAGGCGTCAACCTGGTGAAACTACAACACAGGACTAGCGTGCCAAACAGTATAAGCAGCAAGCGGTAGATAGAACTAAGCGATCCCACAACCAACTGATCACATCTAAGCTCTGCAGTACTGCCACATCCATACATGAATGGTGGTGGACAATTAAACAACTCACTGGTGGAGGAGTCTCCACAAATATCCCCATCCTCAATGATGGGGAAGCCCAGCACAGCAGTGCAAAAGATTAGGCTAAAGTATTCGCAACAATCTTCAGCCAGAAGTGCCAAGTGGATGGTCCATCTCAGTCTCCTCCAGAGGTCTCCAGCATCATAAATGTCAGTCTTCAGCCAATTCAATTCACTCCACATGATATCAAGAAACGGCACAAGGCACTTGATACTGCAAAGGCTGTGGGCCCTGACAATATTCCGGCAATAGTACTGAAGACTTGTGCTCCAGAACTTGCTGCACCCCTAGCCAAGCTGTTCCAGTACAGCTACAACACTGGCATCTACCCGGCTATGTGGAACGTTGCCCAGGTATGACCTGTACACGAAAACCGGGACAAGTCCAAACCGGCCAATTACCACCCCAATAGTCTTCTCTCGATCATCAGTAAAGTAATGGAAGGGGTCATCAAAAGTGCTATCATGCAGCATTTGCTGAGCAATAACCTGCTCACTGATGCCCAGTTTGAGTTCCGCCAGGGCCATTCAGCTCCTGACCTCATTAAAGCTTTGATTCAAACGCGGACAAAAGAACTGAACTCCTGAAGTGAGGTAAGAGTGACTGCTCCGACATCGAGGCAACATTTGACCAAGTATGGCACCAAGGAGCTCACTGAGGGTACGGAAGCAGACCTCTGTATCCTTCAGGGAGGCAGGGACACCAGGGATGTCTTGATCCAATACTCCTTCAGCTAGGCTGCCAAAGATCTGCTTCCACCTCATGCCATGGCTGCTATCTGTATCTAGGATGTCTGAAATGACCCTTTCATTTGAACCCAAAGTGCACTCAGTGCCTGTGAAATAAAGTTTAGAGCCACTCCCATCCAGCATTACAGATGGGCGTACCCTGCACCAAGAAAATAAAATAAAAAGGTGAGGCATACTCAGGCCATTACAACAAAAACAAAATTTATGTCATTTTCACAATCCAAACAAATTTAACACAACCTTCTCTGGTGTTCAATTCCACAGCAGTAAACATAAGCAAAACATCACAGAACAGAAGATCACAAGTGACCGGTCCCTCTTGTGCTCGTGGTGCCATAAACTTATGTTTACGAGTGCTATGTCTTGGTGCCCCCCCACCCCCCGCAGCAGCATTGGAGACAGCCTGCTGACTCTGCTGTCTTGTTGGCCTTGATGACCTTGGCAGTTGTCCTCTGGCCAGTGGAGCCTGTGCTGGCCCCGCCTGGGAGGGAGCAGTCAGTGCCACAGCTCTAATCCCCCCCCGTCATCGCAACCTCATCAGATGCCACGGTCACTGGCAGAGGGGTGGAGGAGCTGCTGATGTCATCCAGAACACCCTGAGAGAAGCCCGCAGAGACAACAAGCAGCTTGTGCGCTGACGTGAGGTCACTCTGGATCTCCCTGTTTGCCTTTGATGGAAAGGCACCTAGCTGGGGTACTGGGTGACTTGTCCATCTCCCACACTGGCACTGACCACCTGAGGTAATTGCCTGTGTGCGAGCTTGCAGGTCTGAGCACAACCCCAGGAATCCCTGATTCTGTCCCTGGAGTTGCCTTTCCATGAGAGTTGCCACTCTCTCAATGGAGGAGGCAGTGTGCTCGGCCATGAGGATCAATGCAGTGCTCATGCTCTGTGTGGACTTCTCCACAACAGAGAGCATAGCTCACATACCCTCATGGATTTCCGCCAGATCCTTCAGCACATCCCACTGGACATCGAGCATCTGCAGCCTAATGGATGACTCCAGAAGCTCATCATTTGCTTTCAACTCTGCATCGGCCTGGTCTCCAGCAGTCCTCCGACTGCTGGCACCCTGGGCACTCTCTGCCTCTACCTGCTCCTCAAGCGAGTATGATATGCTGAATATCTAAAGCCCACTGATGTGCTGGTATCTGCGCCAGTGCCTGGTTCAGAGAGCGGGTGTGATGCAAGTGCATCTGAAGCCCAGCGATCCTTTGGCATCAGGGTGGCTCTTTAGGGTCCTGCGAATGAGTGTGTGCTGGCGAATCTGAGGAACAACAACAATTTGTCATTACTTTAAGTCATCACACTGTCACTATGCATGCCAGACACCCTGGTGAGACAATGGTGATCTGCATCATGGTGCCATCATCTTTCAATGACCAATGGGGACTCCAGTTTTGAGGCTCCCATCAGTTAAGAGACTATACAAGAATGTTTGCACCATCTGAAACTCTCACCTCTGTACACTGCAGTCTTACCTTTGTCTGACAGCCCAGTCTCCCCACAACCAGCTGACCGAGGTGCGTGGTGCCTCTCCAGCTCCAAGGCATCCTGCTCAAATCTTGTAAGGATTAGGAGGTTTGGGGGGCCTCCATCTGTCCATGATCTCTCAATGTTGTTATGGCTCATCGTCTCCTGAAAGGACAGAGGAGCATTGATTAGTCCACTCTACCTGCAGCGCATTGCAGCCTGGCCAACCGCACCTGAGGAATACCTTGCAGGGCACATCCGAGTCGTGGTACTCAAACCGCAAGCACTCAGTCCAAGCAGCCAGGGTTCACTCGCTCCAGTTGGCACTCAGACTCTAACATCTCTGAGTTCCTCAGAGGGATGGCCAGCCTTTAACACTTCACCACACTGATCCATGCTAAAACAGTACTCACCTTTCCTGAGCGCAGCAGATCGTTGAACCTTTTGGGGCACGGCATCTATGTGCGCCACACAACATTGTGGCTGCTGACCTGGGCTACCACCTCCTCCCAAGCTTTTATTGTCAGATGCAGTTGGCTTCTCCTTACATCTCTGGGGACGAGGCTGTCCTTCCTGGCAGCCATCTCCTTCAGGAGGACCGCGAGGCACTCGTCCAAAAACCAGTGGGCTGAGTGCCCACCCGATCTGCTCTCCTGCCTGGCGTCTCCAACCGCAGTTGAGGCCATAGCTTCAGTCTTCCACACACACAAGATATGTTCTTTCCTGGCAGCCTTCAAGAAGCTGTCTGTGCTGCTTTTAAACCGCGCACCAGGTCATCATTGGACTCGGGGTCCGAAAGGCCCCTGCCCGGCATTTCCCGACCATTGGGAAGACATGTTTCATGCTGGGCGGGCCTTAATGGGCCAATCACGGACAGGGGCCTGTTTCCCAACTGGCTTCGGTCCTGCTGATTGCATGCACCTGCCAAAGGTAAAAATCAGGCCATGGGTTTAACCCCACACGCCCGCCAATGATCTCCAGCTACATCTCTCTAAATTTCCCTTGTTCCCATGACTATGAATAATGGGTCACGCTGCCTGTCTGACATTAACAAAGCAAAGACTGTTTACCAACCAAACTATTATTTGACCAGCGTAGGTAATTAATTCTCTTCTGTGAATTCATTCTAATTTGCCATTCAATTAGACATCATATATGAGGGACTGATAATGGTCATATTTTAATTAGTTTTGATCAAAGCCAAACTTCTCATCAGATTGTTCACACCATTCTTGTCTCAGCACTTGAATTGAAATAAGAAAGGCAAGTTCCTGATATCAGCATTTTTCAAGGCTCTTCTCTATTTGTTATACTGTTGTTTGTTCAGACAGCATGACATACCAATTTGTCTAGTAGGCTTGCAACCTTGACAGACTTATCTCTATTCATTCCAGTTGTTTGACTCAGCTTTCTATGAGTCCTTTAATCAGTTCTCTGCGAAATTCAGTAACAAACCTTTATGTGTTCCCTGAATACAGTATTATAGTATCGAAGGCCACCTTCACTGCAGCGCAAGGTCAATAAATTAATGCAAAACAGCGGAACTTTAAGCCTTGACAATAGGCTGTTTATATGGTGGAAGTGGAGCAGCCTTCCTAGTGCATTGAATTGTACTCCATCTGATTAACTATAATAAAGATTGATTTCTAGTGTGAAAGAGATAGGCTGAGAAGCTAGAAAGAAGGCAGTTGAGGGGCCATCATCAAAGTACATAAAACATTAAATGACAAATAAAGTAAATCAAATTGATTATTTCAGTTTAGGTCAAGAAAGGAATGGTGATCTTTTTAAATTGTTTTTGGATATGGGCGACATTGGCAACAATAGTATTTGCTGCTGTCCCTAATTGCACTAAGGACATTAAGGCTTGACCATGTCTTGTTTAATTACATAAAAGATTCTGTATTTTGATATTTCTTCTGCTGATGATAGCTTACAGCTGTGTAAACACTGCACACTTGAATTCATATTCTCCTCTGTTGTGTTTAATTATATTTGAGGAAACTATGCATGGCTATGGACTGCATACGGCATGAGAAATCTTTTTGGCCTATTACTCACAATTTGCTACCACAGTTTGTTTGATAAATCTGTTAAGGATTATCAGACTAACAAATTTTTTGATGCTCTGTCTATCCAGAAAAGTGCAACTGTTTAAAAATGTGATTATTAGTCTTCGAGGAGACAGCTATTTGTTTGGGATTGCTGAACCATCAAAATAGGTAGGAGTATGCTACAATGGACACTTAATTGAGGTTGCATGGAGCTAGTGTTGATTGACAGCTCCATGCTCAGAACCTTCATGATAAAGATATAAACTGGAGAATTTTCCCAGTTTATCTGGTCCCTTTGTTACTGTGCTACGGTTCAGATAGGGGTAATCAGAGGATGCAGTGCTGTGTCACCCATAGAAGAAAGAACTTAAACTTATATAACATCTTTCCTTACTTCAAGATGTCACGAAGTGCTTCACATCCAAATAAATAATTGTTCATTAAAGCACAGGAGGAACCCATTTGGCCCATCATGTTCTGACTGGCACTCTGCAAGAGCAACTCAGCTACTCACATAATAAAAGCAAAATTCTGCAGATGCCAGAGATCTGAAATAAAAGCAGAAAGTACTGGAAAAACTCAGCCCACCTGGCAATATCAAGAAACAGTTAACATTTCAAGTCCAATATGACTCAATTTGAATAAACATATTGGACTAGAAATGTTAACTCTGTTTCTCTCTCCACAGATGATGCAAATGGGCTGAATTTCTCCAGCACTTTCTGTTTTTATTTCAGCTAGTCCCTTTCCACCTCCTTTTGCTGTATCCTGGCATTTTTCTTCTTCCTCAGACAATTATCCAATTAGCTTTTGAAATCCATATTTGAATCTGCCTCCACCACACTCTCAGGCAGTGTGTTCCAGATCCCACTCACCTGCTATATAAAAAAAGCTTTTCCTATTGTCACCTTTAGTCCTTTTGTCACCTTAAATCAGTGTCCTCTAGTTCTCGACCCTTCCACCAATGGAAAGAGTATCTCCCCATCTACTCTTTCCAGACACCTCATGATTTTGAGCACCTCTACCAAATCCCCTCTCAGCTTTCACTTCTCTAAGGAGAGCAATCCCAGCTTCTCTAATCTATCCACATCTCCGCAACCATTCTCATAAATTTTTCAGCACCCTCTCTAAAGCCTTTGCATCCTTCCAGCCCGTCCATGTCCTCTTGAAGTCTATCACTATCCTCCTCACAGTTCACAACACTTCCAAATTTTTTACCATCTGCCCTGCACACCCAAGACTAAGGACTGGATTTTACAGCCCCTGACAGGTATGTTTTTAGCTTGGGGGAAGCCCACTATCTTTCTGCCCACCCCCGAAATCAGCAGCCTGTCCACCATTTTTAAATAAATAATTAAGGGAATTAAGGGTCAATTGTGCTTTTTACCAAAACAATTGACCCAAATAATACGCTGCCTACGCCGTAATATGGTTGGCGTGGCCAGGTAGACGTGAGTGGGCAGGCAGGAACTGCTTAAAAGGTGGGAAGGAAGGTGTGTATATCATTTGTGTGGGACCTGTACGTATCGTGGGCACCCCCTCCCAAGATGATATGCCCCTTTGTTCCCCCCCCCTCCCCCCCGCGCCCCACCTGGCCTCCAAAACCTGAACCACCCCACCCATCTAACCCCCCTCACAAGGCTCCCCTATACTTCCCTGTCCAAAACCCCAGACTTAACTCTCCGATGGCCATGTCCTCTTCATCTGTGGGCCTGCTTGCAGTCCCGGCAGCATTCAGTACTGAGTTCTGGCACTTTGTTGCTGGCCAGTTGGTTTAGTCAGCAGCTGTCAAGATTGGAACTTCCTCCCATTATGGGTCAGAAGTACCACTCTCATCTCATTCATGTCACCCAAGATGTGTTATCGCTGCAGGACAGCCTCGTTTAACATGGGTCGACTGGCGTTCAACATTTCTTCCGGGGTGGTAGGTAATACACACTCCCCTTTTGTAAAATTTAATCCTAGATCATTAAAGTAGATCAAGAAAAGCAATAGTCTTTTCCTTTTTCTTCTTCTTCCGCCTGCTTTTCTCTTCCTTTCTCTTTTTCACTTTCTCTTCCAAATTGAAGTGTTTTAAATTATTGATGTACCGTAAGCTTTTTTTGCACTGTTACTCATTATGATTGTTGTTAAAAGTTAATAAACAGAAATTTAATAAAGAAAAACAATAGTCCTAATACCAATCCCCAGAGAAGCCCAACATATGCCTTCTTCCAGTCTGAAAAAGAACTGTCTGTTTTTTTTGGCCTGTCCTCCCAGGAGATTTACTTGAGTAATTTGGAAAGGGACCTTTTGGTTTGGACTGACTGAGACCAGCAAAACTTTTAGGTATCCCTCATGTGATCAGTTGAAGCTGACATTTGAAGCTTAGCCTAACAGTTGAGGGTCTAATATTTTAATATAGTAGGGTATAAAATTGACTTTTATGTAATTATGTTCTTTGGAATATATGTATGTAACAGAGTATTTGAACTGGTGAAATGCAATACGCTTGGAGAATTTCAACAAGTACGTTAGCCTTTATTTAGGAAAAGTGGCCTTGCATGTAATTGTTTTTATTATTGTCATTGCTTTCTTTGGTCCAATACTCTGTTATATATGCATTCTATTTATTGTGGTCTATGTGGCAGCTAATTGTGTAGATAAGGACAGGGCTGAAGCCTTTCAAAATGAATTTGGGAACTTAGTAAACACACTTTATGGTAGGCTTTCATGGATGGTGATATCATAATTACTCCCAGTACTTACAATAGAGTAGCGTAGTGAAGGACTGGAAGATTGAGAATTCAATGTTAAAGGAGTTATATCAGGAATGAGAATTATACTTCAGGCACTGACATCAGTTTGGGAAAGATGGGAGCTAATCTGTCAGGATGGGCTACAAAAATGGTTAACAAGGAGCGACAAGGGATTTTTGAATTATCAGGAAGGAGGTGGGAAAATAAAATTAACCAGGATAATCTGATAAATGAAGATAATATTCAAGCAGAAAATAATTTAGCAAGATAGAAAGGGAGTTGGGGGAATAAAATTAAATGGACTAGTTATAATGGAGGGAAAGAACTGAATTGAAGGGAGGGGGCAACTTAGACAAATAAGTCATTGTAAAGGAGCAGTATTTAAAAATGCAAGCATATATTGCTATTTAGAATGTGCAAAATAAACAAAAGGAATTGGAAGCAAATATTTTGCAGGATTATCAAGAATTTATAGTATTAACAGGAACCTGGTTGCAAAAAGGACAAGAGTGCAAAATAAGCATAATCAGGCAATAAAAATCAGGGTGGAGTGATGTTATTGATTAAAAAGGAAATACAAACTGTCAGGGAGTATTGGTAAAGACAAGGAATGGATTCAGACAATATGATTGAAGCCCAGAGGTCAAAAAGACAGCATTACAATACCAGATTGTGGTACAGACCTCCAAATAGTGGGAAGGAAATGGATGAGGAAATCCACATTCAGCTTTGAGAGGGAAGTCTGAGAGATTTTAATTATCTGTTCATCACTGGGACAGGAATGGAGAGAGGGGAATGAAATTTCTAAACTATGTATTTATCTCTAGAAACATGAAATATACAGGATTCTGAAGGGGCTTGGCAGGTTAGACACTCCTCAAAGGCTTTTTTGAGGAGGCAGGAGACTTGGGGATGGGAGAGATGCAGTGTATATAGATTTTAGGAAAGCCTTTAACAAGGTACCACATGTGAGTTTCCTATAGAAGATTAAATGGTATAGAATTAGGGAGAGGATAACACTAGATTAAAAATAAGTTTGAAAGGAGAAAACGGAGTCGGAGTTAAGGGCATTTTTTGAGAATGATTGGAAGTGGGTAGTAATGTACCTCAAGGTTTGGTTCTTAAGCCACTTCTGTTCACTCTGTATATTAGTCATTTGTATTTAGGCCTAAAAGGAGTTGTGTTGAAATTTGATGACAGTACCAAAATAGGAGGTATTGTTGATCCTTTAGAAGACAAAGGGAAACTGCATTGATCAGATGGAATAAAAGGTGGCAGATGAAACTGCAAGCCAGAAAATGTGAGCTGATGCAAAAATAACTACAGTCTGAATGCAAGTGAGCGCGATGCTTCAGAAGAAGAGGTTGATGCAGCTGTATATAAAAAGGATATAATTCTATCTTTTACCTTAAGATGTAAAGAATATAAAAGCCGGGGCTAATATTTATCCTATATAAAAAAAATTAATAAGCTGTTAGTTAGAAACTAATTTTGGGCTCTGCGCTACAGGATGATGTTGAGGCTTTGGAGGGGGTACCACACAGGTTCAGTAAGATGTTTCCTGCAATGATGAAATAAAAATACAAAAAGTCTTGAAAAGTAAGAAATTTTTCCTTTGAACAACGTAGAATCTGCAGGACATTTAACATCATGAAAGGGTGGGACAGGGTACATAAACACAGTCTGCTTCCCGTAACTGAAGGACCAAAAGCAAGGAACCATAAAAACAAGATAAAATGGAGTTTAGAACAGAGAACCAGAGAAACTTCTTCATACAGAATTTTGAGGCTGTGGAATTCACTTCTAGGGTTCATAGCTGATGCAGAATCAAGTTCAGATTGCATAGGTGGATGAAGGAAAAGAGGTTCAAGAACTATGAGAACTAAGCTATTTGCTCCTGAGGAGTGTAACCACCTACATGGACTTTTGTTTAAGTCTACGTATTTCTTTATGAAATTGCAAAGTGACATTGATGGATGAACCCTACAAAGTGGTTTTCAGATGACCTTAGAACCCGATTCTGGGGAGTGTTAGGGTATACTCATGAAAGGATTCTTGCCAAATCTACAGCTTCACAATTATTGCATCAGCTGCTAACCTGGGTAGCAGTTGGTACAATAATTGTGATGCCTTTGGAAAGCTTAATGTAGATCACCAGATTTCAGGAATCAGTATGGTGTGTTACAGTCTGGCAGTTGACATTGCACACTAAAGGTATGTGATTTTCCAAATTAAAATGATCATGAAATAATTGCCTTTTATAGACGCCTGCTTCAAAAGGAATATCAGTACAATATTGGCACAAATCAAAAGTAATTTCAAAATAATTTCTTCGGAATTATCTATCCTGGGGGTTCTAGATGCTCAGTTGATGAGCATCTTCAAGAGCAAGGTAGATTTTTGGGCGCTAAGGCAATCAAGGGAAATGTGGATAGGGCGGTGAAGTGGAGTTGATGTAGGAGTTCAGCCATGATCATATTGAATGGCAGAGCAGGCTCAAAGAACCTTATTGAGTGAATATAACAAGTCTACTGCAGAGAATCAATTTGGTTCCAATCTCCCAATGTAGGTCATGTCCTCATGGAGCCAGGTCAGCCCGCCTGACAGGGGAATTTTAATCTGTCAAGGTGGGTGGATTTCTGTGAGGGCAGCAAGTTAAAACAGCTGAAACTGCTAGCCCATCAGAAAGCTGGCAGGAACCTGCCAACTTCTGTCTTTAACCAGAGCGCACACTGCAGCATGTGGGAAATTCCTGTGGATTCTCAATTTAACAGTTTGTGCATGGGTTTCACATGCTTCCAGGGACTTGGGGAAAACAAAACGAGGACAGTGAAATTTGATGGGGCTGAGCAATTGACAGTCAAAAAATGTTTAAAATACTGAGATCTAACACCTGCTTCCTTACTTGAATGAAAGGTTTTTGTTCTCAGGACTTGTTCTAAGAATGGGCTTTCATTGCTTTGTAGGTGATTTCCAATACCTTGGGGGTCATTTCTGTTATCTTTGGTGATTTTTGCAATTGTTCTGCACTTCCCATCTGTCAACCTTCAGACCAGGATGGGGCCATCTCTGTCTTGGACCTCAGATGAGGAACAAAAGGAGCAGCAAGAACAACAGGAGCAATCTTTTCCTCAACCACCTGCATTCCACAGGGTAGAGGGGATGTGTGTAGAGGTGATGCCTGCAACATGGGTATAGAGGCAGAGGATAAGCTTCCTGGACACCAGTGCCTCAGGAGACTGAGTTTTCTATTAGGTGGTAGCTGACATTTGTTCCCTGTTTGAAGATCCCTTGCCGTGGCCCAGGTGGACATATATTACCTGTAGCGGTCAAGGTCATCACAGCCTTAATATCTATGCCTCATGCTCCTTCCAAGGATCTGCAGGTGATATTTGTTGAAACCTGCAATCTGCTGCCCACAAGTGCATCTCACAAGTTATGGATAGCTAGATGGCTTTTTTTTTGCCAGGACTGGGACTTATGTACACTTCACAACTGATGAGGCCAGTCAGGATGAGAGGGTGCTTAGACTTTCTGTTCTGACTGGCTTCCCACTGACCCAGAGAATTATAGTTTGCACACATCAATCAGGGTGCTCCCAGATCACCCAGGAGTCGTCTTCAGCCAAAACGAATTCTATTGATGATCAGCTGGGCTGCAATGACCAAAAGATCATCATGGATGTCTGCAAGATTTCCAGGGATTAGCCAGGATGCATTCATCCTGCACCAGTTATGCCCCTCAGAGATATTCATTTCTTGAAGCAGAATCAGTATATGACTCTTTTGAAGTTAAGGGAATTAAGGGGGTATCTTCTGAAGATACCTGTAAGAATTCCAAATACTGAAGCCCGGAACAAGTACACCAGGAACCATATGGGCACCAGATTGTAACTGAGCAAGCAGTCGAGATGCTGAAGATGTGATTCAAGATGCCTGGACAGATCTGGAGTTTCCCTTCATGATGCACCAGCCAGAATTTTCAAAACATGAGTGGTCTGCTGCACTTTCTACAACATTGTGTAGCAGTGTGGACTGGGGCTCCAGGAGGAGGTAGGTAATGGGTGCACTGCATCTTTGGAGGACAAGGAGCCTGATAAGCCTAGGGTACCTGTAGTCGTGCACAGATCTGTCAGGGATGCCCTCAATGTTCGGATTTAGACACTTTTCAGTTAAGTTGAGGCAATGCAGCCATCTGGCACACTAATTCTGAACCCACTGTGACTTCCCCAGCACAAAGCAGACCCAAAATTAACAACTCATCTCCCTCACTGACGCCCAACACTTGCCTTTAAGTCTTGTCTTACCATTCTTCAAAAGGCAGGTCATTTGGCAGGCGGTAGGCAAAAATGGGCTAGACAGGTTATTGAATGGTGAAAACTCTTTAAAGGTTCATAAACATGAAACAGTACTGCGACAGTGTAGCACTGTGTTTAAACATTCAAGTGAATCCACTTGTGCAACCACAAGTCCTTATTTTCCTTTTTCTATTACTACATTCTGCAGCCCCTGTGGCTTCAGCAGCAATAAATCCAGGCTGTTTGTTTCCCTGCTTTGCTCAAATGTGCATGGACTGCAGCGGTTCATGAAAGCAACTCATCACCACCTTTTCTAGGGCAACTGGGGATGGGCAATAAATGCTAGCCCAGCCAGCGAAGCCCATATCCTGTGAATGAATTTTTTAAAAATCCTGTGGGCTTTGGAGCCTGTGTGGACCCTGCCATAGACTGCCTCACCTATACTTGTGTGAGGGAAGACTCTGCCATTAGAACAGGAGGCAGCGTGGGTGGTGGGGTCAGAAGTGGAAGTGCTCTGAATAGAGTTGTCACTTCCATGCACCGTTTCTCCAGGTCCATCCTCACTTCACTGCTAATCAAAAGCTAGAGAGCACTTTGCCACACTTCACTGAGGTATTGAACAGCCAAGGCCAGGCTTTCCCCAATTCTTAATAAGGTGTCAGCCTGATAATGTGGCACTTGTACTAGAGATGGACTCCTCCAGTCTCTCTGCAGTTGTGTGCAGTGTGGCTGGAAATGCTTGATGGAATCACTCTCATTTTTTGCTGCTGCTCCAGAGTAGTCCTCTTTGTTGACAGCCCTCGAGCTCAGTATGTGCTTTCAGTTGAGCAAAGCCTAGAAGATCCTGTACCCTCTAATGGGGACTCTCCATTGTTGAACATGGAAGACCCTCATCTCTCTATCTCCAGTGGCCAGGCATGTGAACACCTGGCTTATCTCCAGCTTGTACTCTGCAGCTGTCAAAGTGGAAAAGACTGGGCAGCCACCTCTGGTTCTCTGCATCTCCTTGGTCTTATATACTCTCTTCTCCTGCATGGAAAGGAAGAAGAGACCTATGAATGTGAGCTGTGGAATTTTTTGAGAGGATGGAAGGACAACATTTTGTGGCAGAGTAGATGTGACATTGCAATGTAATGAGGGTGAGATCAATGGTGACTGGTCTGATGGGGATGTGAGGAGGTGCCTTGACATAGATGGGTGCAGCTTCAGGGTGTGCTGGTATGAAGAGTGATGTGCCTGAGACCTTTGGAAAAGTAGAGTGAGGGGGTTTGTATTTGAACGTGCCAGGCCATTCACTTTTCCTGTCTCGCTAAGTAATTAATTCTCTTCAGGCAATGTGTTCAGCAGCGAGGCACCACACTCTTGTTGTTGACCTCAAATACTTCTTGTAGCCTTGACTGCTTGTTTTTGGTGGCTGCCTTTTTCCTTATGTCAGTGGAAACAAATTCTCCTTGTAGGAAGTTACAGCCTGCAGCATCAATTCCAGGGAATGCATTGCTGAAGCATGATGCTCTTTTGCCACATTTTGAGCTTCTGTCTGTGCACATTTAGTGCAGGCCCAACAAGGGACAGCGCAGTGCTGGACCTAATTCTGGGGAACGAAGCCGGACAGGTGGCTGAGGTGGTGGTGGGGGAGCATTTTAGTGATAGCAACCACAACATGGTACAATTTAAGCTTGTTATGCACAAAGAAATAGATAAGTTGCAAAAAAAATTTTTGGATTGGGGAAAGCGGATTTTAGTAAAATAAGGTAGGATCTACCCAAGGTAGACTGGGAACAGCTGCTTGTAGGGAAATCTACAGAAGAGCAGTGGGGGGCATTCAAAAAGGAAATGGGGAGGGTACAGGTTCAACATGTTCCCTCTAGGGTGATAGGAAGGAGTAACAAGCCTAGAGAATCATGGATGACCAGAGATATTCAGGATACGATGAGAAGTAAAAGAGAGGCTTTCAGCAGGTACAAGGGGAGCAAATCAGCGGAGGCATTATTGGAGTACAGAAAGTGCAGGGTGGAGCTTAAGAAAGCAATTAGGAAAACAAAGAGGGGATATGAGAAAGCTCTGGCTGGTAAAAGTGGGGAAAATCCCAAGATATTCTATAAGTATATCAATGGGAAGAGGATAATCAGGGAAAGAGTAGGGCCCATTAGGGACCAAGGGGGCAATCTAGGGGTGGAGCCAGAGGACATCGGTAGAGTGTTGAACAAATACTTCACATCTGTCTTCACCCAAGAGGATGAAGGTATGGAACACATGGAGGAAGACTGCGAGGTTCTTGAGCAAATTGATATCGGGAGTGACAAGGTATTGGAGGTGTTGGCAGGCTTAAAAGTGGACCAATCTCCAGGCCCGGATGATTTGTGTCCCAGACTGCTGAGGGAAGCAAGGGAGGAGACCGCAGGGGCTCTGACCCAAACTTTTAATTCCTCTTTGGCCATGGGGGAGGTGCCAGAGGACTGGTGAACAGCTAATGTGGTTCCGCTATCTAAGAAGGGTTGTAGAGATAAGCCAGGGAACTACAGACCAGTGAATCTCACGTCAGTGGTGGGAAACTATTGGAGAAAATTCTGAAAGAGAGAATCTATCTCCACTTGGAGAGGTAAGGTTTGATCAGGGATATTCAGCATGGCTTTGTCAGAGGGAGGTCATGCCCAACAAATTTGATTGAATTTTTTGAGGAGGTGACCAGGTGTGTAGATGAGGGTGGTGCAGTTGATGTAGTTTATATGGATTTCAGCAAAGTGTTTGACATGGGAGATTTATAAAGGAGGCAAATGCACATGGGATTCAGGGTAATTTGATGAGGTGGATTCAAAATTGGCTTAGTTGTAGAAGATAGAGGGTGATGACAGAAGGCTGCTTTAGTGACTGGAATCTCGTGTCCAGTGGCATACCACAGGGATCTGTGCTGGGTCCCCTATTGTTCGTTATTTATATAAACGACATAGATGACTATGTGGGGGGTAGAATTAGTAAGTTTGCAGAAGACACAAAGATTGGCCAGGTGGTTAACAGTGAGGTTGAGTGTCTTGGGCTACAGGATGATATAGACGGGATGGTCAAATGGGCAAATAAGTGGCAGATGGAATTTAACCCTGAAAAGTGTGAGGTGATACACTTTGGAAAGAGTAATTTGACGAGGAAGTATTCAATGAACGGCATGACACTAGGAAGTTCTGAGGAACAAAGGGTCCTTGGCATGTGTGTCCATAGATTTCTGAAGGCGGAGGGACATGTTAGTGGAGTGGTGAAAAAGGCATATGGGACACTTGCCTTTATCAATCAAGGCAAAGATTACAAAAGTAGGGAGGTCATGTTGGAATTGTATAGAACCGAGCTGAGGCCACAGCTGGAGTACTGTGTGCATTTCTGGTTGCCACATTATGGGAAGGATGTGATTGCTCTGGAGGGGGCGCAGAGGAGATTCACCAGGATGTTGCCAGGGATGAAACATTTAAGTTATGAGGAGAGGTTGGATAGACTTGGGTTGTTTTTGTTGGAGCAGAGAAGACCGAAGGGCGACCTGATCGAGGTGTACAAGATTATGAGGGGCATGGACAGGGTGGATAGCAGCTGTTCCCCTTAGTTGAAGGGTCAGTCACAAAGGGACACAAGTTCAAGGTGAGGTTCAAGTTCAAGGGTTAGGGGGATGTGAGGAAAAACATTTTCACCCAGAGGGTGGTGACAGTCTGGAATGCACTGCCTGGGTGGGTGGTGGAGGTGGGTTGCTTCACATCCTTTAAAAAGTACCTAGATGAGCACTTGGCATGTCATAACATCAAGGCTATAGGCCAAGTGCTGGTAAATGGGATTAGGTAGGTCGGTCAGATGTTTCTCACGCGTCGGTGCAGACTCGATGGGCCGAAGGGCCTCTTCTGCACTGTGTGATTCTGTGATTCTAATACTCTGTTTCCTGTCACTCAGCCAACTTTGCATCCAAGCTGTCACTGTCCCTTTTATTCATGGACAAACCTGCTTTGTGGCACTTTATTAAATGCCTTTTGGATATCCATATACACCACATCAACCGCATTACTCTCATCAACCCTTTCTGTTACCTCATCAAAAAATCCAATCAAATTAGGTAAACAAGATTTTTTCTTAACAAATCCATGCTGGCTTTCCTTAATTAATCCACATTTGTCAAAGCGTTTATCATGGATTATTGTTTCTAATAGCTTTCCTACCACCAAAGTTAAACTGACTGGCCTGTAGTTACTGGACTTACCCTTACACCCTTTTGAACATGGGTGTAACATTTGTAATTCTCCAGTCTTCTGGCACTACAACTATATCTAAAGAGGATTGGAAGATTATGGCCAGTGCCTCTGCAATCCTTCCTTCAGTATCCTCTGAAGCATCTGATCTAGCCTGGTGATTTATCAACTTTAAGTACAGCCAATCTTTCTAATCCCTCCTCTTTATCAATGTATAGCCCATCCATCACCTCCTGCTAATAAATATTTTACTTATGTTGCTTTGAAAGAGGAACTGAAGGATCACTTTCAGTGTATCACCTTCTCATGAAATGAAGTGACCGTCAGGTATGCAGAAGCAAATTTGTGCACAAGGTCCCACAAACAGCAAATGTTAGGGTGATCAGGACAACTGTTTTTGGTGTTATTGATTGAGAGAACAGTCTTAGCCAGGACATCAAGGGATGCTTTTCAGTCTTTTTTAAATAGTGCAAAAAAAACAAAGCCTCTGTTTAATGTCTCATCTGAAAGAGTGCACCCTACAATAATATGCCCTTGCACAGAAGTGTCAGCCAAGGCTAAATGTTCAAGTCACGGCTTGGAATTGAACTCATAGCCTTTTAACTCAAGTGAGAGTGCTACTAACTGCACCAAACAAATTTATAACTTTGTGAAATCTGTTTTGTTTAATCTCAATTCTGTATTAAGTTGTTCTTAATAATTTTGATTGTTGTTTGTAGCCTGAAATAAATAGCCTGTCAGGAGGTATTTGAAGCATAAGTCTTGGCTCAGTCATGAAGCTCTATCTGTGAAGTCCAAGGATAATCAGTTCAAACCAAAGACTTGATCGTATAATCTAGCCTGAGAGTTTAACACATTGATGAGGAGGTGCTGCACTGTTGGAGTTACTGTTAATTCAGATGCGATGTTTTCAAGTGAGCACTATCTGATTAAGAGCAGAGGAGTTCTCCCCAATGGCCTGGTCAAAATTTATCCTCCTACCTGCGTCACTAAAATAGTTTATCTGGTTGATAATTTGCTGCTTGTGGAACTTTGTTGTGTTCAAAATTATCAGCTTTATTTATCTACCTTCCATAGTGACCACACTTCAAAACATAAGAAGATTTGCAGCACGGAAAGAGGCCATTCATCATGTGATCAACAGTTATCTAGTCTAATCCCACCTTCAAACCCTTGGTATGTAACCTTATAGAGTACAGCACCTTAAGTGCCTATCCAAGTGTTTTTTTTAGATGTGATAAGGGTTTCTGTCTCTATTACCCTTTCAGGCAGTGAGTTACAGACCCCGACCACCCTCTGGATGAAAACAATTTTCAGAAATTTCCCCTAATTTTTCCACCAATTACTTTAAACCTAGGCCCCCTGGTTATTAAACCCCTCTGCTCATAGAAATAGGTCCTTCCTATCCATTTTATTAGGCTTCTCATAATTTTAGAAACCTCAATTACATCCCCCCTCAACAAAAACAAACACAGGCTATCCAATTTTTTCTCGTAGTTAAAATTCTCCATTCCTGGCAACATCTTTGTGAATCTCTTCTGTACTCTCTCTAATACAATCACATCCTTCTAGTAACGGGGTGATCAGAACTGTGCATAATACTCTAGCTGCGGTCTAACTAGTGCTTTGTCCAGGTGAGCATAGCCTCCCTGCTCTTATTCTCTTTTCCTCTTGCGTCCTTCCTAAATGCATTACCCACATGCAAATACTTAACTGGCTATGAAACTCTATGGGACATCATGAAGTGAAGGAATGTGCTGTATAAATGCACCTTCTTTCCATTATTTCTCAGTCAATTGAAGAGTATAAGAGACATCTTTCTTCCATATGCAGTGAATTTAAAAGCAGCATGAGGGGTTTATCCTGAGCACAGCAGTGTCCAGATTACTTCTCACAAAAGGTCATGGTACAGTTGATGGGGTGCCTGTGCTGGCACCTGCTATGATTTTTGCTCTTTGTGAGAAAATATATTTGGAGAGCACCCAAATCACAACAACAATGACCAGAGAACATCAATAGAAATTACTGAAAAGTAAATTTAGAGCAAGTATCAGGAAAAACCATTCGGAATAATCTACCAAGAAAGATAAAGGCTGTAATCTTGTGATTATTCAAAATAATAATAGATATGTAATCAGCAATGTGATTCTAAGGGTCAATTAATTGGCCGTTTGTCAACTCTGACTTTTCTTACATTTCTTTTCGGATCTCTACCCTCTTATAAGTGCCAATTCCTTGTAGGGCTATGGTTCCTCTGGGGCTCATTATCATTAGTTAATGACTACTATTCATATGTGATCCTGAATAGTGCATGCTGACAGGGTATAGGACCAAACGGAGACATCACAGCCAAGTCTTATCTGACGTTCACAACTCAGTACTTCCAGCAGTGGTCACTGGATATGGGATCAGGGAAAGCAACTATGTCTGCTGATTTTGTCCCTTCTAATCGAGAGACAGCTTTTCCACAGACTCAGCCAAGATCAAAACAGAAGAGATTTGAACCTGCCATCTGTTGGTCCGTTTGGTGCAGTAAATGACTGAGCTACTAAAGGAGCATATTTTCATGCTTTTTGGTGTCAATTACCTTGCTCTTGCTCACCACCAAGTTGTTTTCCATTGATTAGGAAGCTCTCGACAGATTCATGGCGAGAGACAACCCATTTCCCTATATTTGCATATTTAAGTGAAGCAGTTACATCAAATTTTACACTATTTGTATAGGTTCTTCAGAATCAAATAATTTTATTTTGGGGTTGGAAAGGTCAAAATAAGGTAAACAAGCAAATAAACTCCAGTACCAACATCCTGGGGTTGAATATTGCTGAAAGAAAAGAAACATTTTTTGTCAAAGCCTTTCAGCTTGCACTCATCAGGACAATTCACAAGAAAATACCAATATCAGGCAAAACAATATATTTATACTGTATGAAGAGAGAGTGCTGATTGGTTGGCAAGTGGACCCTGATTGGTAGAGGTGTTGCCATGGAGAATGCACCAGTTAATGATGACTGAGTTAACTGCCAAGCATTGTTTGCAATTTAAATCAGGCAGCTTGGCCCTGATTGACCAAGGAATTGCCCTGAGGAATGAGTCAGCGAATGGCTGTCACTTATTTTGTTTAGCTGAAACAGGCGAAATGGGTGTACATGTTCTTTCTGTCTGCAAAGAACGGAGCCCCTTGTCTTAATATACGTAGCTTCCAGTACATGCAAATGTGCTACACTGCGAGCCTGACTGGCAATCGTAAATTGGTTGTCAGCATAATTCTTAGCACAGTGAGGATTATTTAGCAAATGTTGTTCAATCGTGGAATCACATCTAATGTTGCACACTGTGTTTTGAATTTTGCAAGCCTGGGCTAGTTGGGAATGGTACGCACCTTGCCCATTGCGAACAGCGGAAGGGACATGCTGTTTGATACGATCTGCCAATGTTTGGTCTACATACCTTGCATCACACTGCCAGTAAAATTCATACACCACATTACTCATTTGTGTGATAGGCAGAACACTTTTATAGTTTGATGGCAGCATCTTGTTAGTGGTGAATACCTCTTGTGTTGCTACTGCATAGTAGAAGCGTGAAACAGCTAGTTTCACCTGTTGCTCAAATGTTTGCAGCTGTGCATTTAAATATAGCAAACGTATCATCCACATATCGGAAATATGCAAGGGGTAGGAGATTGGGTGTCATTACATTGAAGACACATTTCTCATGGTGTTTGTGAAATGCTGGGCATAGAGGAGATCCCATGGCAACACCATTTGTTTGGGCATACATTGGTATTTTCTTGTGAATTGTCCTGATAAGTGCAAGACGAAAAGCTTTGACAAAAAAAGTCTATTTTTTTCAGCAATACTCAAGTTTTGTACTACCAAACAACTATCCTGAAGGTTATGAACTAGTGTCATTCAACTCAAAATGTTAACTCTGTTTCTCCCTGCATGGATGCTGCCAGACCTGCTGAATTTTTGTAGCACTTTCTGTTTTTCGCCTGGGGGACACAATTGACCATAAACTGAAGTGGGCTAACCATTTAAATGTTGTGGCTACAAGTGCAGACCAGAGGCTGGGAATTCTGCAATGAGTAATTCACCCTATTGACTCCCCAAAGCCTGCCACCATTTACAAGGCACAAGTCAGGAGTGTGATGGAATACTCTCCAATTGTCTGGGTGAGTGCAGCTCCAGCAACACTCAGGAAGCTCAACACCATCCAGGACAAAGCAGTGCACTTGTTTGGCACCCTATCTACCACCTTAAACATTCATTCCCTCCCTCCACCACCGACACAGTGGCAGCAATATGTACAAGATGCACTGCAGCAACTTGTCAAGGTGCTGTTCAACAGCACCTTCTGAACCCATAACCTCTACCAACCAGAAGGTTGAAATTGCATGAATAGACAATTGTCCAAAATCAGACAGGATGGCGCTGTGAAACAGCTCCATTGTATCCTTGTCTGGGTTAATGAGCACGTTGGTGACTGTAATAATTGGGACCCAATCAGATTAATTCAGTAATAAAATTGACCAATTGTCAAGTTACAATGAGCCCAACTTGAGATGAGGTAATAGTAATTTAAGGGCTAAAAACAGAGACTCTGAGGGGGTTCCTCGATGAAGATCTTCCAAGGCAGAATTCCTTTGGAAATAGCTGTCAAAGAAGGAATTCATGAGGGTTATGCTTCGAAAGATTGATCACCTACAAGGAGTTGTAAAGGGTCAGAAGGAGAGCATGCATGGGAACATTATCACCTGCAAATTCCCCAAGCCATGCACCATAACAACTTGGAACTCTATCACTATTCCTTCACTGTTACTGGTTCAAAATTCTGGAACTCCATTCTTCACAGCACCGTGGGTGTACCATGGACTGCAGTGGTTCAAGAAGGTGGCTCACCACCATCTTCCCAATGGCAACTGGAGATGGGTAATAAGTGTTGACCTAGCCAATGATGTCCACATCCTGTGAAATAATAGAAAAAATTGCAGCCAGAGAAAGCACCATTGAATGAAAACTGGAGTTTAGTATTTTTATTTTGATGTATTAATAAGTTTGAAGCTACCTTCTCATCAGTGGCATATATGTTTAACTCTGGTTATCAGTCAGAGATTCTTTGGTGAATCAATTACATATCCTTAATTAAATTGCATTCAATCTGCTCATAAGACACATGCTGGCAATCCTATGGAGTCAACTTGAACATCAGAAATGTTGATACACAAGACAGCAGGAATGTGAAGCATTTACTTTTCAGTGGGAAGGTATGTAATTGGTTAAAGGATAATTATTTTTTCTTAGTTTTAGCAAGCTTCTAATCCAAGGAGACATCTCCTGCCACCATCACTTGCAGTTGTGAAGAGGTACAATAAATTTATTGTTTTTGTTCTCTTATTGTAATTTTCAGCTGTTGTAGATAAAAAAAATTGCTGAGGAAATTGAAATCAAAGGGTTCAAAAATGAACCAGGCTTTAAATCAGTAAGGCCAAGGACTCATAACTCCTGTTCCATTATCAATTTGGGAGCTATGATGAGCTGTTTTTTCTCAATAGTTGCTGCCAAATCTGCCGTTCTGCATCCCCCAACCCACATTGTAACCTAGTGGAGGCATTTCTACATTCCATGAGCTCATCTGGGAGTTGCTGGCTACAGGGTAACTGCTAAACCACATCTCCAAAGCCACAAATTCATCATGTGGCACAACAACCAATTAGTTATTTTAAAAAGATTAAAATTAAAACACTTAGCTTCAACTCAGTGTCATATAGTATTTGGCGAAAGCATAAGAGAAAAACATTTTCTTAACTGCCTTAAACTTTGCTGTATTTCTTTTTTTTAAAAAACTCAATAATGCTAACAGGAGGCTTAGTTTATGGGTGTTGTCATGATATTTACTATGAAACACACCCATTAGCCAGAATGTACTCTCAAACTTTTCAACATTCATATTATAAGATATCAGATTGATCTGCATGCACAGGGACTGGACTGGACTTGTATCAGTTACATTTACATTTATAAGATGCCAAATGTAGTTTACCTCTCAGCTATCTTAAGTATTTTAAGGCCTGAATTTTCAGGTTGGCGGGCGGGAGCAATCAGTGGACCCGGGAGCAGTTGGGAAGCAGACCGCTGGCTGTGATCAGCCCCCGACCACGATTTCACGCTGGCTAGCCAATTAACATCCAGCCAGTGTGAAGCACATGCCGGGGTGGGGGTGGGAAGAGGGTGGGCACTGGCGTAAGTGAGAGCGCGGGCGAGCATTGAATGAAAGCTCCCTGAAGGCAGAGAGCTGCCTCAGGGAGCTGAAGACTTAAAAACCATTAAATGAAGTTTTTAAAATCTGGAAAAAAATGTTCACGCATCAGAATCAGTCACCTGAACATATATATGATAAAAATTCTGTCCAGACGGTTTTTTTTTTCATTTAATAACAGAAACCTCATCCCGCCCTTGGATAAGGTTTCATGAAAAATGCAAAGGCCGCCTGGCCGATTTGCCCGTCCGCCAACTGTAAGATTGGACGGACCACAAAAAGTCGGAGACAATCACAATTTTAATTGCCTTAATTGTCAGCAGGCATGTGCCCGTCGACTGAAATATCGCATGAGCGCTGGAGGACATTGGGATGCGCGCCCAATGTGATCCTGTGTGATTTTGCAGCCGATCCGGCTGGGCACATGTCCGAACGCTGATCTAAAAATGCTGCCCTAATAGTTATATGCTGAAGCCAAAACCCAACCAGGGTGAGTTACTTCATTCTTGCCAGAGTCAACAATGAAGCCAGACACAAATGTATGAAAACAGAAACAGAAAGACCTGCAGGTCTGGCAGCATCGGCGGAGAAGAGCACAGTTGACGTTTCGAGTCCTCATCACCCTTCAACAGAACTAAGTAAAAATAAGAAAGGGGTGAAATATCTTCTCCGCCGATGCTGCCAGACCTGCTGAGTTTTTCCAGGTATTTCTGTTTCTGTTTTTGTTTTGGATTTCCAGCATCCACAGTTTTTTTGCTTTTACAAATGTATGAACTTCTTTATTCAAAACTGCCCTTCTAATATTATTGATAGGTTAGAAATTGTGAATTACATTAGGCATTTAGAAAGATATTTTTAACTGGCAATTGTTTGATTCGTTATTGCCACAAATGCAATCTGAGAGCCTCTCCATTGCAAAATAAATTAGGGTCAATATTCAAGGCTTAGAAAGATTTTGTTTTCGTTTGTATTCAACTGCAAACAACTTTGATCGTGATATCTATTCCCCCATGGTGTGAGGGTGGAGTTTCCTTATCTCAAAGAAAAAAGAAAGACTTGCCTTGCATTTATCTGGCACTTATCATGATCACTGGATATCTCAAAGCACTTTACAGCTAATGGCGTACTTTTGAAGCGCAGTCACATCAATTTGTGTACAGCAAACTCCCATAAACAACAATGTGACCATATAATCTGTTCTTTGTGATGTTGACTGAGGGATGAATGTTGGCCAGGACACCAGGATAACTTCCCTTGCTCACCTTCAAAATAGTGCCGTGGGATCTTTTACATCCATTTGCGCAGGCAGGTAGGGCCTTGGTTTAACATCTCATCCAAAGATGGCCCTTCTGACAGAACAGCACCCCCTCAGTTCTGCCCAGCGACTTTCAGCCTTGTGACTCAGAGCCAAGAGTGCTACTAACTGAGCTATTTTTCAAGTAGATTGGATTTGGGAAACTGGCTGATTGGAGGTGCTTGCTGCATTTGCCATTTGTTGCAATCATCATTTTCTTTTCATCCTGGCTTAACTAACTTATATCCAAAGATGAAAAATGTAATTTGGTTGGAGAATGCCAGATTCTGGGCAGGAAATGAAGAGCTTCATATAAACAGTTATTTTGTAAGCAAGACCATTGGCCCAATGTTTCACAAACATTCATAGTTTCCTATTTCAAAGCATTTAACTGTGTCTTGAATGATTTGAGTGTTTTGCTTCTAGCACCCTACCAAGAAGATCCAATCTAGTTAGTAATCACTCATTTTGTGCAAAGGTACATTCTGACATCAGTCCTGAATTGGCAGTTTTTACCAATGCTTCTTTATTTTGTAGTTATGCTTCAAGTTGAAACAATTCTTTTGCATCTGATATTGTATACGGGTCGATTATGTCACCTCTTATTCCTTGTTCAAGGCTGAAGTGTAAGTTTTACAAATAATTACTGTAAGTCACTCTTCTTACACTAGGGGTCAGCATTAATACTGTTCCCTACACCATTCCCAGAACTTGGGAAATCTCTTCATGGCCTTGCTCCTCCTATCTTCATAACCTCCTCCAGCTCTACAAACCTCCACGAATATGGTATTCCTCCAGTTCAGGCCTGTTGTGCATTCTCCACTGCCTTTGCTCTATCATTAGCAACCATGCCTTTTGCCATCTAGGTGCTAAGCTCTGAAGTTTCCCCCCCAAACTTCATTTCCTCTCCATCTCTCTTTCTTCTCCTCTAAGACACTACTTACAATCTAGCAGCTTGACTAAGCATTTGGTCACTTGTCTTACTGCCTCCTTCTTTAGCTCTTCATTAATTTCTGTCTAACTCCTTAGGCTGTTTAATTACATTCTTATTCAGTTCTCTGCCCAAAGACAGGTCTGACCCACAGTTCCACAATCTCCACTATGGGTGGGGCAAGGAGACATGTCCCAAATCCACCGCAGCCAGAACAGGAATTGAATCAGTCTGATCCACGCCAGCTGTCAATAGCCAACTTAGCCTATTGGCCCCTCCAAGTAGTCAGAGTTGCTGTGGCAACATACACTTTTACATGTATGTTGTCACCTGGTGTTATGGATAGTGATGGTTGAGGCTCCAAATTCTTTCCATCACATGGATGACCAGAAATCTCTCCTACTGTTACCATCTGCCATAGAAATATGTTGGAACGATTTACAAGTCGATACTCAACCTGTTTGGTCACGTTATAAATGCACCTTCCCAGGTCATCAAGTCTTGGATTGAGACTCGAACAAGGAGGTTCTGGCTCAGAGGCAGGGTGCTACACACTGCACCACAAGGTGCATTAAAGGAGCTACATAAATCCAAATTATTGTTAATAGATTCTCTGCAATGACTGGATATGCTCATTGTCAGGGTCTACTATTTTGCCCAGATCTCTCTGACTCTCTCCAAATTACTTCAACACCATTTCTGATGTTCATCATTGGAATATGTGAGGCTTGGGAAATACACCATTAGAGTTTGAATGAAAGCAGGGGCCTGTCAGCATTAAACAATATGTTAGATAGATGATTGAAGAGAAAAGGGAATAAAGGAATGTGAATAGAACAACCACACGTGATCAAGAAAACTATCACATGGAAGAGCCCATGGGATCCAGAGCAATTTGGCAAATTGGATCGAAAATTGGCTTAGTGGCAGGAGGCAGAGGGTAATGGTCGAAGTTTGTTTTTGTGACTGGAAGCCTGTGTCCAGTGGCATACCGTAGGGTCCCTTGCTGTTTGTACTGTATATTAATGATCTAGACACGAATGTAGGAGGCATGATCAGTAAGTTCACAGGTGACACAAAAATTGATGGTGTGGTAAATAGCGAGGAGGAAAGTCTTAGACTACAGGACGATATAGATGGGCACCTGGGTGTCCTCAGGCTGGCATGGACAAGATGGGCCGAATGGCCTCCTTCTGTGCTGTAACTTTTCTATGGCTGGTCAGATGGGTGGAACAGTGGCAAATGGAATTTAATCTGGAAAAGCGTGAGTAGATGCATTTTTGAAGGACGAACAAGGCAAGGGAGTACACAATGAATGGTAGGACCCTTGGAAGTAGAGAGGATCAGAGGGACCTTGGTGTGCATGTCCATAGATCCTTGAAGACAGCAGGACATGTAGATAAGGTAGTTAAGAAGGCATATGGGATACTTTCCTTTGTTAGTCAAAGCATTGAATACCACAGCAGGGAGGTTATGATGGAGCTGTATAAAATGTTAGTTAGGCCACATCTGGAGTACTGTGTGCAGCTCTGGTCGCCACACTATAGGAAGGATGTGATTGCACTGGAGAGGGTGCAGAGGAGATTCACCAGGATGCTGCCTGGGCTGAAGTGTTTCAGCTGTGAAGAGAGACTGGATAGGCTGGGGTTGTTTTCCTTAGAGCAGAGAAGGCTGAGGGGAGACCTGATTGAGGTGTACAAGGTTGTGAGGGGCATAGATAGGGTAGATAGGAAGAAACTTTTCCCTTCAGTGGAAGGGTCAATAACCAGGGGGCATAGATTTAAGGTAAGGCAAAGGAGGTTTAGAGGGATTTGAGGAGTTTTTTCCCACTGAGAGGGTGGTGGAGTATCTGGAACTCACTGCCTGAAAGGGTGGTAGAGGCGGGAACTCTCACAACATTTAAGAAGTATTTAGATGAACACTTGAAATGCCATAACATACAAGGCTATAGGCCAAGTGCTAGAAAATGAGATTAGAGTAGGTAGGGGGCTTGATGACTGGCATGGACATGATGGGCGGAAGGGCCTCTTTCCGTGATTTAAAACTCTGACTATGATTTTATGGGCAGGGCCCGCTCGCCGACATGTAAAATGACGCGGGATGACATTGGGTGGAGCTCCCGATGTCACCCCATGTCATTTCCATTTTCAGGTCAGCGGGAGCGCAGCCAAGTCAGCTGTGTGCCCGCTGACCTGTCAACGGCCTACTGAGGCCATTGAAAAACTAATTAAGGTAATTAATGGACCTGTCCATCCAACCTTAAGGTTGGGGGGCAGGCTGGGGGCCCTGGCGGGCTTCAGAAAAAGCATGAAGCCTCATCCACGGGTGGGATGAGGTTTCATGAGAGTATTAAAATTTTTATTAGATCTTTCAATAAAAGTTATGGACAAGTCCCAACTCATGTGACAGTGTCATGTGACACATGTAATTTTGCAGATACTAAATTGAGTTTCTGAATAGAGGCAACTGAAAATAGGAAGGGACTCAGCAATCATCCTTAGGACAGCCATCATGTCCTGCTTCCTTTATTTCAGCCAATTTCTTATTCAATGCAAAGTTTGACATAGAATTCCAATGTCTTAAAAAAACTTGCATTTATGTAATACCTTTTACAATCCCTGGATGCCCCATCATGCTTTACAACTAATTGCCTTTGAAGTGTAGCCGCTGTAATAATTTATGTAAAGCAACTGTCTATTTGCACACAGCAAGGCTCCACAAACACCAATGAGATAAATGACAAGTATGTTTTAGTGGTGTTAATTGAGGGCTAAGGGAAGTATACCAGAGGGAATTTAACAGGGATAATAAGGGATTTCTTCAAACCTGAGTAGCATTTTTTTTGACAGTGGAGTTTTATTTAAAGCTTGTGAAATTCAAAGATGTACCTGTGGCATACTTTTAGATTGGAATAGAAAGTAGCTGGGCTAGTATTAAAAATAAAATGTATGTTAGCAACTCATGCCAATACAAATGATGTGCTACTGGTTTTGGACCTGTAAATTTCTGTTCAGTGTGACAGGAGGGGGATTGGGGGTGGTGGGGAAATATTGAGTTTTTTGGGGAGGAAGAAGTGGCACTACCAGTAGTTGGCAGGCATACACTCTTTCCATAGCAGTGATGGAAGTATCACAGCTTTGGGCTAAAGCCACACCAATTGCAAATAATAGCAATGTTTAAATTCCTCAAACATTTGTCATCTGTTCTATTCCTCTTGTGCAGAGAGCTGCTCAGTTTAATGTTTTATAGGCCTGGACCTCAGGAATCCTTATGTACAACTCACTCATATGCACCAAAAGGTAAAACTTCAAAGCTGTAAACATTCTTGCTTCCTTGGCCTTTTAAGGAAATAAATAAATGAATCCACTGTACCTCAAGCCCCTATATTGCAACAGACTGCAAAATAAGAAAATTGCATTTGGATTCAATTAATTCAACAAAAGCTTTAGAAACAAAAAGTGACAGGATAGCTTACAACATTCTTTCACAAGATAATGGTGCCAAACTTCATAAGTTTTTTTTTACAAGCCTCCATTCTTGACATGGAGAATTGCTACAGGTTGCAAAAATAAGCTCCAGAAGGCTTATATCTCTATCACTAAACATGTACTACCAAGGAGAATGGGCCCACAGCAGGAATGGAAATTACCTCAGTACACAGTGTGTGACAGACTCAATTTTAAAATTCTCATCTTTGTTTTTAAATCCATTCATGGCCTCATCTTTCACTACCTCTGTAATCCCCTCCAGTCCCACAACCCTCGGAGATATCTGCACTCCTCTAGTTTTGAACTCTTGTGCATCTTTGATTTTAATTGCTCCATTACTGGTGGCTGTGCCTTCAGCTGACTAGGCCCTCAACATTGGAATTCCCTCCCTAAATATCTCCACCTCTCTTTCTTTAAGACACTGTTAAAACACACCTACTTTGACCAAGCTTTTAGCCATCTGCCCTAATATTGCTTTGCAACTCAGTATTAAATTTTGCTTTGCTTTGCTCTTGTGAAGTGCCTTGAGACTTTTTTTTTACATTAAAGATGGTATCTAAATCCAAAGTTGTTTGGGACAACAGTTTATGGTGAATCCATAGTTTTACTGCAGTCCAGTGCAAAGCGAATAATGCATCAGATTACAAAAAGTACACTGGCAATCAATGTCCAAAAGACACCCAGCAATAGCCAAAGTGAAGCTGGGCAGCATGAGTTATAGCAGTCGCTGTAACTTTACTCTCATGGTTTTTAAGAGCAGAGTATTAAATTCTAACCATTCTTTCCTATTCATTATTTTCAGAGTGCAAATATTTAAGCTTGATTAAATTATTGGTTGATAAGCTAAGAATGATTGCTCATCCCTCCAGTGAAGGAACTGCTACTCATTCACTCAGTAATTTCAAAAGAACAGCTTTTCCTCAGTGTCATTTATTAAGAAAACAGGTTGAATATATTTGTAAATGAAACATCTAGAATGTACAAAAAAATTGCACAGTACAATATTTGCCAAGATTTAGAAAAATGTTTAAAACCGGTTACACAGTAAAACTATGAGATCAGGAACTCAATTTGGAAAAGGTGGGAATGCAGGGAAACAATTTTTTTTTATTCATTCAAGGGTTGTGGGCGTCACTGGCTAGGCCAGCATTTATTGCTTGTCCCCTAGTTGCCCTTGAGAAGGTGGCGGTGAGCTGCCTTCTTGAACCACTGCAGTCCATGTGGTGCAGGTACACCCACAGTGCTGTTAGGAAAGGAGTTCCAGGATTTTGACCCAGCGACAGTGAAGGAATGGCGGCGATATATTTCCAAGTCAGGATGGTGAGTGGCTTGGTGGGGAACTTCCAGGTGATGTTGTTCCCAAGTGTTTGCTGCCCTTGTCCTTCTCGATGGTAGTGGTTGTGGCTTCAGAAGGTGCTGTTGAAGGAACCTTGGTGAATTCCTGCAGTGTATCTTGTAGATGGTACATACTGTTGCTACTGTGCGTCGGTGGTGGAAGAAGTGAATATTTGCGGATGTGGTGCCAATCAAGTGGGCTGCTTTGTCCTGGACAGTGTCAAGCTTCTTGAGTGTTGTGGGAGCTACACTCATCTAGGCAAATGGGAAGTATTCCATCACATTCCTGACTTGTGCCTTGTAAATGGTGGACAGGCTTTGGGAAGTCAAGAGATGAGTTACTCATCACACGATTCCCAGCCTCTGACCTCTTTTTTTTATTGGTTCATGGAATTTGGGTGTCACTGGCCAGGCCCATCCCTAGTTCAGAGGGCATTTAAGAGTCAACCACATTGCTAGAGGTCTGGAGTCACATGTACACCGGACCAGGTAAGGATGACAGATTTACTTGAAATCAGCTGGGTTTTTACAACAACGAGAAAGCATTTGCCATTTCAACTTTCAAACAGTTACGGTTTTCTCTATTATCCTAATATATTTATAAGTTGTATAATAACTCCTGCTTTCGATCTGAAATTATGTTTTTTGCTGCAGTTTTTGTGCTGAAACTTTGAAATGTCTTTGAAATGACTCAAGTTTGCTATCTGACTCTTATTAAACAACACTATTGTTGTTGGATTAGCAATAGTTTTAAAAGATACAGATCTACAACTTAGGGAAAGAAGGTGAGCGATTGCCAAAGATTCCAGTTTGGCTTTAGAAGTAACAATTTTAGAAATGACTTTATATTTATAAAAATATTTCTATGATAGAAAACAAATGTTTTCACATAAAAACCCACACATACTTTCTTGCAGCTCACCCTCTATACAGCATAGATACATTAGATTCCAATTTAATCTAAATGTTAGTCAGGGAATCAGATTAAACATGATGCGGATACAGAACTTTCAAGGGACAAGTTATCAGTGGTCTTACTATATTGCTTAGCAGTAGAGCTAAGGTCTGTACCCAGGAGTATGTAACTGTATCTTTTGTTACATTTTGACAACAGTGTACCGCACCATTATTAATGCTTGTGGATCAACTTCAACAAGGATGGCATCAAGTATAACCATGGATGGAAACGCAGCATAACTTTAAGCAGTCAGTGCAAACTCTATTCTGTGTTAAATTAACTGACTAAAATTTTGTTAAAATGACATTCTATGTAATTATAAACAGGAGACACATCAAGAAGATGCAGTATCGATGGTGCCACTCCTTACAGCATACAAGGTACATTATGTGTAAAGGTCTGACCTAGAATACTTCTAAAGCAGCAGTAGAACATAAAGGGCAAACAAAAGCCAAAGTAAACAGATAATATTTCCATTTATAACAAAAAGGGATTGTAGTGCAACATTAAAAGTTTGACCTATCAGTTTACTTTGCTATTAGTTAGCACATGACTCTTTGGTGGTGAGTGTGTGTGAAGCTTAAAGTTGCATTGATGAAATGATTTCACATATGTGCACAAAATATTTTGCTTAGCCTGTTTGCTCAGATAGAATGCTCAGTAAGCTTTTTGGGACGTATAAACAAGCAATTTAAAAAAAAAACTTGAAACTCATGTTAAAAAAGAATGTTTTAGGAATCCTCATCACAACATAATTCAAGCAGCTCTGAACTGATGACACAAACTACTGAATATAACAGGATACATTACTTTATAAGGAAGACAGGGAAAATGCTGCTCGTTCAGGCAATAATACAACCAGCAATGTAAACAGCATTTGCAACTTTTTCCTGAAAGCTAGTGCTAAGAAAAGGACATAAAGGCTCTATATAAATTCAAGATTTTTTTTTCACCTCACAAGGAGATAAAGGGAGTCTTCAAATGCAGCTGGAAAAAGAAACACTGCCCTGTGTTACATCAATGGTTATGCCTTTACGTTTGATTGGTTTTGAGATTCTATTCACATTTGGTCGGGTGTTTTCTTGAAGCTGAATGCAAGATCCACAGATTCGGTTCAGGTTTCATTTTTTGGGCTTTGCTGTCCACTTAGTTCAGGCTGATGAAACAACAGAATTTCAGGCTTTGGATGTGCAATAACACATTATCAAATTGTTAATTTCAAACCCAGGAGACAAAGGGGTGGATGAGAAGGTCGACAGATGTCCTATTCTCTGCCACTGTTATATTGCAGCTGGTTTCAATTTTGGGGTCTTACAGTAGATATTTTCCTATGTTTCAGTGTTACATACCACCCTAATGAATATTTAGCCCTTACGACCCAGAGCGTGCCTTTACTTGGGGATCTAACAAAAAACTCTTGTTCTTGTGCTCTGGCTTATTGAATATATCACATCTACCATACAGTTCCCTCAAAATTGGAAAGGCAGAAGGAAAAAAAGCACCATCAGGTAATTTCTTTTAATCACTCATGGGATGTGGATGTCACTGGCTAGGCCAGCATGTATTGCTGCCCTTAAGAAAGTGGTGGTGTGCAGTCCATGTGGTGTAGGTACATCTACAGTGCTGCTGGGAAGGGAGTCCCAGGATTTTCACCCAGAGACAGTGAAGGAACAGTGACATAGTTCCAAGTCAGGATGGTGTGTGACTTGAAGGAAAAATTTCAGGTGGTGGTGTTCCCATGCATTTCCTGCCCTTGTTCTTCTAGGTCGTAGAGGTATTGGGTTTGAAAGGTGCTTTCAAAGGAGCCTTGGTGAGTTGCTGCAGTGCATCTTGTAGATGGTACACATTGTTGCCATTGTGCATTTGTGGTGGACGGAGTAAATGTTTAACACGGTGGAGGGGGTGCCAATCAAGCGGGCAGCTTTGTCCTGGATGGTGTCAAGCTTCTTGAGTGTTGTTGGTGCTGTACTCATCCAGACAAGTGGAGAGTATTTCATCACGACCCTGATTTGTGCCTTGTGGATGGTGTGCAGGCTTCTCAGAGTCAGGAATAGAGTTGCTCTCTGCAGAGTTTCCAACCTTTGGCTACAAGAGCAGGTCACAGTATTTATATGTCTGATCCAGTTCAGTTTCTGGTCAATGGTAACCCCCAGGATATTGATAGTGAAAAATTTTGTGATGGTAATGCCATTGAATGTCAAGGGGAGATGATTAGATTCTGTCTTGTTGAAGATGGTTATTGCGATTGTGTGGCGCAAATGTTTCTTGCCACTTATCCGCCCATGGCTGAATATTGTCCAGATCTTGCTGCATTTGGACAGGGACTGCTTCAGTATCTGAGGAGTTGCGAATGGTGATGAACATTGTACAATCATCAATGAACATCCCCACTTAGGACATTATGATGGGGGGGAAGTTTTCAGTCACCTACATTCTAATGATCAATCAATACTCCCTGAGCACTTTCTGAAGAAATTCTCCAATGTCCCATCCCGCTGCCGCCTGAGTTAATTGAGGGCCAATGTCCCTTTTTGCATTATGAAACCGCCCCATCTACATTACCGATAGTTTCTACAAATATAAGCCAAATTACATCAATTTACCTGATTCAGTCACCTCTTCATGAATTTGGTGAAATTGTGGGAGATGAAATATGTCAACTATTTTTACCTGTGCCATTTTCGCCTTATTGAAGTCCTGTTGCTGCCTTCTTCTAACTTCTTCTTGTGTCAGTGTACCTCCTTAAAAAAAAATCAAAATTCCACTTACATGTTGTAAAACTTACTCATTCCCAGAAAAGCACTTACGTTGGTTCAGATAAAACATCTAGACTTGGGAGGTAGATAGGAACAGTTTGTGTTTGTTCTTTCTTCAATTGCTAATACTTGTTTAATTCATCCCATTTTAGGAAATTGTACACATCATCATATTTTGTTCCACCCAAGTTATAAAACCAGTGTATTTTAATATGAGCATGATAGTGTAGCGGCTGTATCACTAAACTAATAATCCAGAGACCTGAGTTCAATTACCACCATGGCAGTTTGTGAAGCTGATTTCAGTGTAACAGTAAAAGTCACCATGAAATTGTCAGGTAGTCGTAAAAACCCAAATGATTCAGGAATATGATCCTTAATCAGTCTGACCCTATGCCAATGAATTCCCCTCTGAAATCACCTAAGAAGCAATATAAAAATCGCTACCAAAAAAAAGCACCACATGGGCTACAGCGGTTCAAGAAGTCAGTTCACCACGAAGACTCGTTAGTGGCGCCCCATCCAAGAATTTCTTTTTTTAAATTACTGGATATATATTTCTTGACAGAATGTAAGTTAAAATTTCAGACATTTGTGAATTAATTAAGTATTTTGGCTGTTTTAAAAATTAGACTTTGTGATAATTTTTCACTCACCAACAGTGCTTGGAGTAATAGAAACATGTCCATTATTCCGACGTTTCAACTTGTCCAATGCAGCCAATTCTGCATCTGCTTCTAAATGGAAATCAAGTAAAACAAATTAGATGGAAGTATAAATGCTGGAGCTTTCACTCCACAATGATTTTGTAGCATTCCCAATCACTGTAGTTCAATTCCAAAAACACCTTGTGTTAACTAAAAAAAAAACAAAAAAAACTGCGGATGCTGGAAATCCAAAACAAAAACAGAATTACCTGGAAAAACTCAGCAGGTCTGGCAGCATCGGCGGAGAAGAAAAGAGTTGACGTTTCGAGTCCTCACAACCCTTCGACAGAACTTGAATGACTCACTCAAGTTCTGTCGAAGGGTCATGAGGACTCGAAACGTCAACTCTTTTCTTCTCCGCCGATGCTGCCAGACCTACTGAGTTTTTCCTTGTGTTAACTACCCTTACCTAAAAGTTCAAATGTTTGATCCACAGAACAAACAAATTAGGTTTCCATGAAGTCTGAAAAGAGCAGCGTTGTTTTCCTTAGATTGCTAGCTTTCCACTAACATTGGAGCACCCATCAACAGTAAGTCAGCATCAAAACATACAGATCTTAAGTCATCCCCTCCTTCAAGTTTGTTCTATCTTGACAGAATTTATTCTACATATAGGTCACTAGAGTGCTGCCAGTGGCAATTCCAGCACCCAAAGCAAGTACATTTTCCTCTACTGTAGCATTTTCTGTGCTAGATATAACTAATATTTTCCAACAGGGGCCCATGAAATAAGCCTTAGATTTTAATTCATTCATCTTTTCTGAGGTATCACTTTCAGCTGAAGAGATTCAACTAGATATCAAATTACAGTTACTATTCGGCACCCATTAAACAGCTAATACTGATGTTTTATGAAAGACAACAAATCTCGCCATTCACAGAATGCAGCCAGACTTGCTGCTGGTAAGCCATGTTCAAACCAATTCAAAGTTACCACACAAAAAATGGACACCATTATTAAAACAGAAAAAGTAACAGGAATTTTGTTTGTATGAACATCAGGAAAAAAATGCATGAACTCTAACATTGTGCAAAGTATCTTTGAAAGTAAAAACATTTGTATTTTTTTTCCTGAACATCTACAATTAATAATTACAAGAATGTGTACATTTTCAGTTTAAACAATGAGAAAATTGACAAGGGGGGGAACTATTTTGTATTGTGTCATGTAGTCCAAAAGTTACACTATCTGCATTTCATTTCTTTAAGATTGTTTTTTGTGAAAAAGTGATTTGAACATACAAGGTAGGCTTGTCAATTCAGTGCAGTACTGAGGTTCTGTTGCACAGTTGGAGGGGTCATCATTCGGTGATGATGAAATGATGGCCCATCTGACCTCAGTTGGAAAAGATCCCATGCATTTTTGGAAGAGGAGTTCTCCCCAGTGTCCTTGCCAACATTTACCACTCCCCCACCCAACACACAATCAACACTTAAAAAATGATCTGATCATTTAATTCATTACTATTTGTGGGACCCTGCTATGCTCAAATTAGCCATTGGGTTTCCTGTATTATAAAAGTTATTACATTCAGAAGTACTTAACTGGCTGTGAAGCTTTTTAGGAAGTCCTAAGGTCATAAAAAGGGGGCTGGTTAACTCAGCTAGCTAGCAGTTTAATAACAGGTGCTTAATAACATTGACAGGGTGGGTTTAGTTCCCATACTGGCTGGGGTAGTTCTTGGGGCCCACCTTTTCGCCTTGACCCATTACGATATCATGACTCAGTGATGGGTGGAGAGCCATGATTAGTAATTCTCAGACAGAGGATGCTACAGGACAAGAGAGGGGATGAGAAAGAGAGTGAGAAAAGGTGCTTTGTAAATTCAATTTTTAAAAAATTTAACTTAGACAAGCATTGTTTTCATACAATCTCTGGAAGGCTCTCTCAAGTTTGGAGGGAGATTGGATAAAAATACTGAATATTTAATAAGTGGAAGGACTTCTTTGTCACTAATATTGAGACCATCCCATCAGCTGCCTCTGCTGCTTCCCTCCCTTCCATTAACCCACAGGGCTAAAACAACCTCTGGAGTTCCACCATGCCCTAGTCCTGAACTCACATCTTTCACTTTCTCTCCTATCTTCCATCATACCATCTCTGAGCTCATCTTGTCATGAGACACAGCTCCTGTTCCCTCAACCCTATTCCATCTAAACTGCTGACCACCTAACCTCCGTTCCTGGTCCCCATGTTAGCGATATTGTTAATGGTTCTCTGTCTTCAGGTGTTGCCCCTCTCTCTTAAATCTGCCATCATCATTCCATCCTCAGAAAAACTAATACTTGATCCCACCGTCCTTAAAAATTGCCACCCCATAGCCTATCTCCTTTTCTTCTCCAAAGTCCTTGAACATGCTGTCATCTCCCAAATCCATGCCCATCTTTCCTGAAACTCCACTTTTGAATCCCCACAATCAGCTTTCTGCCCCTGCCACAATACCGAAATAGTTCTTTCAAAATTGCAAATGCCATTATACAAGGGAGGAAGGGATTAGCCAAACTATTATAGGCAAGTTAGCTTAGTTTGTCCCTACAACCACACCAACCCCCTCCACTTCTCTCTCTCTCTCTCTCTCCCCCCACCCCCCAACACACCTTAAACCAGCTTATATTTCACCCCTTTCTTGGACTCACTCAAGTTCTGTCGAAGGGTCATGAGGACTCGAAAAGTCAACTCTTTTCTTCTCCGCCGATGCTGCCAGACCTGCTGAGTTTTTCCAGGTAATTCTGTTTTTGTTCAAGTTAGCTTAAATTCGGTTGTGGGCAAATTATTGTAATCAATTCCGAGGGCCAGAATTTAGAGAGGCATAGATTAATCAAGGAAAATCAGCATAGATTTGTTAAGAGAAGGTCATGTCTGACCAACTTTACTGAATTGTTTTGGAAGATCACAGGTAAGGTCGGTGGGGGCAGTGCAGTGGTTGTGCTCTACATGGGCCAGAATTTTTCCGTTGGCGTGCAGGGGCCTCGCACGCCCATGTGTAAAATGATGCTCGGTAACGTCGGGTGAGCGTCCCGAGGTCACCATGCGCCATCATGATATTTGGGAAGGCAGGCATGCTATAAGTTCAGATGTGCACCCGCCATCAATTAACAGGCCAGTTAAGGCCCTTGACGCAGCAATTGATCTCAATTTTTTGCAGCCTGTGCGATCTTCAGGATGTCGCACAGGTGCAACAGGCAGACGGGTAGGAGACATTAGTATAAACCTCATCCACGGGCGGGATAAGAGGGGTGAGTAGGGTCGCGAATGTGATGCTTGAGGGATTTAAGTGCGAAAGTAACTTTTACTTGCCTGAGTGAGCAGGAAGACTTCAAAACTCAAACCTGCTGCTAGGAGAGGAGTAAAAGCCTTGGTCAGGACTCTACAGTGGAAAGGATTTCTGCGGCCTGCAGCTTTCAGGAAGCCTTCCCTCAGCCTCGGAATGGGAGTTGTACTCTCCACTGGCGGCACCTCCTCTGAGGAGGAAGGGAAGGCCAGAAGGAGGAGGAGGCCAGGAGTCCACATTCAGCCTTCAGGGGAGCCACCTTTGGGAGGAGAGGCGCAGGCTCAAGGGTTGCAGGGCCAACAGGAATTGCAAGGCGGAAGGTGCCGCAGAAGACGCCAAAATCCTGCTGCCAGGGTTTACAGACAGCGAAGCAGCTACCTCAGTATGTCTGAGGTCCAATGCCAAAGGAAACTCCATCTCTCAAGGGAGGCAATCACCTCCATCTGTCAGATGATAGGCCCTGAGATCTCCACAAACTGTGTGGGTGGACACCCCATGTCAGTGGCTCTAAAGGTCACAGTTACCCTCAACTTCTATGCCTCTGGCTCCTTCCAGGGCTCGGTGGGTGATCTCTGCGGAGTCTCCAAATCACATGTCCACATTTGTGTCAAGCAGGTGACAAACGCTCTGTTCAGGCATGCATTGACTTTCATCCACTACCACTGGGACAATGCCAGTCAGACAGAGTGAGCCAGAGGCTTTGCAGCAATTTCTGGCTTCCCCTGCGTCCAGGGTGCAATCGACTGCACACATATGGCCATCAAGGTGCCAGCAGGTGAGCCCAGTGCCTTCATCAACAGGAAGGGCTTCCACTCCATGAACATGCAGATAGGGTGTGATCACAGGATGCAGATTCTGCAAGTCTGTGCAAGGTACCCGCGCAGCTCCCACGATGCTTACATTTTCAGACACTCCCAGATGCCGAGGCCCTTCAATGCTTCAGTCCGGCTGGATGGATGGCTGCTGGGTGACAAGGGCTACACCCTTGGAAGGTGGCTCATGACGCCTCTCTGCCATTCAAGAACAGAGGCTGAGCAGTGGTACAATAGGAGCCACGCCTCCACAAGGGCTGTGGTGGAGAGAACCATCAGTTTTCTCAAGATGTGCTTCCGATGCCTGGACCGCTCAGGGGGCGCACTGCAATACCCCCCAGATCATGTGTCGCTGATCGTGGTTGCATGCTGCGCTCTCCACAATCCAGCGCTGGAAAGGGGTGATGCAGTGGACGAGGAAGACTGGAACACAATTGCTCCGGCTGCACACGGTGAGGCCAGCAGTGAGTCCGAGGATAAGCATACACAGGAGAACGCTGAGGGGTTAGACGCTGACCTGGACATACTACAGGGAGGCTGGGACACCCGGGAGGCTTTAATCCAAAGAACCTTCAGCTAGCCCACCACAGATGGACCTTCAACACAGCCTGGTGGCTGCAAGCTCCACACTGGATACCTGAGTGCTAAATCAGCCTGGATAGTAACATTAACTAAGGCCCTGGTCAATAAAGCTCAATGTCAAACAACTCACTAATAATATCATGGCTTCCCGTACACATGCAGAAGGAAGGGATCACTCTGAGACATGGCAACATGTCAAAATTTATTGAGCAAGCAAAAGTAAATTCATAAAGCAAAACAAATGTATTGGACATCACACCGAGTCTTCATCTAAATACTGTGGGCCAACATAAAAGCACCAGTGAGAAACCCGTGGTGTGCCGAAGGTGCCTTAAATTTATGCCATTGGGTGCTACGTCTAGGTGCTGTTCCCTCGCTGGCACTGGCATCTGAGACAGCCTGCTCACTGTGCTCTCCTGTTGGCCTCGATGACCTTGGCAGATGTCCTCTGGCCCGTGGAGCATTTGATGGCCCTGCCTGGCGGGGAGCGGCCAGCTCCACAGCTGGCTTTTCCCTATTCATCGCAGCCTCATTGGATGCCACAGTCACTGGCAGAGGAGCAGCTGCCCTCATCCGGAGCGCCCTGAGAGGAGCCTGCAGAGATGACAGGAAGCTGCTATGCTGATGTGAGGTCACTTCGGTCCTCCCTGCTCACTGTAGATGGATAGGCACTGAGCTGGGATACTTGGTGCCCAGACCAAATCCCACACTGGCGCTGACCAGCTGTGGCCAATGCCTCTGTGAGGGCTTGCAGGTCCGAGCGCAACCCCAGGAGGACCTGATTGTTCCCCTGGAGGTGCCTCTCCACTAGAGTCGCCATTCTCTCCATGGAGGATGCATGACGTTCAGTCATGGGGCTCATTGCATTGGTGATGCTCCACATGGACTCGTCCAGCATGGGCACCATGCCATGCATTGCCTCATGTATCTCCGCCAGATCATCCCGCATACCCTGCTGCACTTCCAGCGTTCGCTGCCTCACGGATGACTCCAGAGGCACATCATCAGCCACCGACTGAGCAAGTACCTGGCCCCCAGCAGATCTCCGACTGCCAGCGCCCTAGGCACTGCCCGCACCTCAAGCAAGTGTGAAGTGCCCTCACTGCCGTGCTCTGGGACACTAGCCAAAGATCTAATTCCCACCGAGGCGCTAGTGCCTGCCTGGCTGAGATGGTGTGACCCTGGAGAGTGCATTTTCTTGGGGGCTTCAGGGGTGAGAGGTGGGCCCTCTGCCTTCTCCTCCTGGCCCTGCTCTGGTGATGCTGAAAGGAAGAAAAAGGACATTTGATTAGTTACAGTGCAGACAATGTCAACTTGCATGCTGCTCCCCCAGGTCATTATGCACTCATCCTTCCATAATCAAGGGTAAACCCATCTTCCATCAAGGAGCATTCAGCAGTGCCATGGCTTCTGTGACACACATGGTGACCTGACCGCTCACCAAACATACCTCCCCCTGGCAGCCCAGCCTCACTGCCACCGGTGGACCTGGGGGCATGGTGCCTCTCAAGGTCCATGGCCTGCTGCTCAAAAGCCATAAGAATTGACAACTGGGCCTGCCCTCTGCCAGTCCGCATTTGTTCCGATGCATTGTGCGCAGTCTTTTCCAGAAAAGGAGAGAGGAGCATTGATTAGTCAAGCCTGCATCTGAATTCCCATCGCATCTCTGCCAGCCCAGCCAGAGTGGGACAATGCAGGACTCCAGTTCTTCGTCACCCTGCAGCTGCCGCACACTCACCCAAACACACCAGGGCTAACTACCACCCCCCAACCCCGACCCCGCCATTGGCCAAATGCTGTCTCCTTCACATGTGGCACCACAAGGTGCAACTTTGCTAAGCAAGGAGGCACAAGCACATGGAGCACAAACACCAGAAGATGGATTGGTGCCCCACCAACTGGAAGCTCCCCTCCTAGCATTTTAGCACACTGGCTTTGACATGCTTCGCAGTTTCAGCACTCTGCCTAGGTGCAGACTCTTGACTTTCAACCCCATTGTATACTCTGGGTGTTGGTGTCACACATGTTGAAGATGCAGAACACATCCTAGCTCAACCCTCTCAGAGTGAACTGGGCATGGGCAATCTCTGCTATTACATCCAACGAGGGATAAATGCCATGAGGGATTCAATTACATTACTGTACTCAGAGTTGGGGGGGGTGGGGGCGACGTGGTGGTGGATGGTGGTGTGGAGGGGGTGGAGGGGTTGGTGGTGGTGGTTTGGGGGAAAGTGTGACGGCTGCACTAAGTGACTTGAGGGAACATGGTATTCACCCTTCCCAAGCACAGGAGATCATTGAACCTTTTGCGACACTGGAGCCAGGTGCACCACACCACATCATTGGAGCTAACACTCTTGGCCACCTCCTCCCATGCATGTTTGGTCAGGTGGGAGGCCTCCGCTTCCCATCCCTCGGAAGAAGGACCTCCCACCACGCTGCCACCTCCTCCAGGAGGGCAGCTAGGCACTCGTCTGAAAAACGAGGGGCACACTGCCCCGATGGCCTACCCTCTGGCCTGGCCTGCCCAGATGGTCTATCCTCTGGATTTGTGTCACCAACATTTCCTCTCTGCAGAGCCCTTTGCCCAGCTATTGCAAGCAGCCTTTCCAAGGCTGCCAGACCTTCCTTTTTACAGGCCGCTGGGTAGCCATTAGACCCGGCGGGCTGAGCACTCCTGCCGCCGCTCGCCCACTCCTGCTATGCATGGGAGTCGTGAAGCACGCTGGGCAGGCCTTAATTGGCCTGCCCGCGTAAAATAGTGGCACGGACCCAATCGCGGATGGTGATTGAGTCCAAGCCCACCCACGCCCTCCAGGCCCACCCGACATGGGGAAAATTCCCCTTTAGAAAGGCTTTTGACAAGGTCCCACATGGCATACCGGTCAAAAAAATGTCCTTAGGATCCCAGGAAAAGTAGCACATTAGATCCAAAATTGGCTGAGTGGCAGGAAGCAAAGGGTAATAGTCAACAGGTGTTTTGCAACTGGAAGGCAGTTACCAGTGGGGTTCTGCAAGGCTCAGTACTCAGTTCCTTGGTTTTTGCAGTTTATTTTAATGATTTAAACTTAAATGTAGGGGGCATGATAAAGAGGTTTTATAGATTGTACAAAAATTGGCTGTGTGTTTGACAGTGAGGACAAAAACTTTAGACTGCAGAAAGGTACAGATGGTTTGGTCAGTTGGACAGAAAGGTGGAAAATGGAATTCAATCTGAAGAGGTGACGCATTACGTTTTGGGAGATACAACAGCACAGGGGAATATGCAATAAATGGTAGGATATGGAGTAGTGTGGAAGAACAGAAGCAGCTTGGAGTATATGCCCACAGATACTTAAAGGTAGCAGGACAGGTCAATAAGCTGGTTTAGAAGGAATATGGCATCCTTTCCTTTATTAGATAAGGCATAGAATTTAAGGGCAGGGAGCTTATGCCTGACAGTAACCAAAACCAGTTAAGCCACTGCTCAAGCACTACATCTAGTTCTGGTCACCACATTACAGAAAAGATGTGATTGAAACGGAGAGGGTCTAAAGGAGATTTACAGGAATGTTGTCAGCACTGGAAAATGTAGCTATGTGCAAAGGTTGGATAGGATGGGATTGTTTTCCTTGGAATAGAGGAGACTGAGGGGTGACTTAATTGAGGTGCAAAAAATTATGAGGGGCTTAGATGGAGTAAATAAGAACAACGTTTTCACTTTGGCAGAGAGATGAAAAAGAATAGGGGGCATAGATTTAAAGTATTTGAAAGAAGGTTTAGAAGGAAAAGGTGGAAACATTTTTTCACCTAGATTGTGGTAGGGACCTGGAACTCACTGCCTGAATGAGTAGAAGAAGCAGAAATGTTCGCCACATTTAACAGGTAATTAGCTGTCTACTTAAAAAGCCATGACCTGCAGGGCTACAGACCTAGTGCAAGGTAGGAAGGATTAGTCTGGGTAGCCTTTAATCGACTGGCACGAACATGATGGGCCGAAAGGACTCTTTCTGTACCATAAATTTTGTTTGATTTCTATAACATCCTATGTGACTGTGACAAAGTTAAACTATCTTTCCTCATCCTTCTCAACCTTTTATTTATTTGTAGGATTGAACATCATTGGCATTTATTGCCCATCACTATCTGCCCTCAAAAAAGTGGTTGTCAGATAGTTTCTTGAATCACTGGAGTCCATGTTCTGTTAGGGAGAGAGTTCCAACTTTTCAGCAAGCGACAGTGAAGGACAGCAACATATTTCCATGTTAGGACGGTGCGAGACTTTGGAAAGGACCTTGCAGGTAGTGGTGTTCCTGTCTACAGCCTTTGACATGGTTAGAACATAAGACTTAGGAGTAGGAGTAGGCCATTTGATCCTTCGAGCCTGCACTGCCATTAAATAAGATCGTGGCTGATCTGATTGTGGACTCAACTCCATTTTATCTTCTGACTCTCTTAACACTCCCCATGTCTATCAGAAATCTATCCAACTCAGCCTCGAATAAATTTATTGGCCCAGCCTTTCTGGCAAAGCCACTGCTTTCTGGGGAAGAGAATTCCACAGATTAGGTGGAAAAATTCTCCGTATTTCCACTTTAAGAGACCTCTTATTATTAAACTGTCCCCCGCCCAGTTGTATTCTCCTTCACATGCAGAAACATTGTCCTGGTAGCCACCCTATGACGTACCCTCAGGATCTTATATGTTTCAGTTAGATCAACTCTCATTTTTCTAAACAATGAGTATAGGCCCAAACTGTTTAGCCTTTCTTCATCAGATAAGCCTTCCATCCCAGGAATAAGTCTAGTGACCCTTCTCTGAACTGCTTCTCACGCATTTATATATCCTTTTTTCAAATAAGGAGACAAAAACTAGACTCAGTACTCCAGGTGTTTTCTCACTAAAGCCCTGTACAGCTGCAGTAAAACTTCACTACTTTTATATTCCATTCTCCCTGCAACAAATGGCAACATTCCATTTGCCTTCCTAATCACTTGCTGTATCTTTTTGTGATACATGTACCAGGACACCCAGATCTGCAATGTCTCTCCATTTAAATAGTATGCTGCTTTTTTAATCTTCTTGCCAAAATAGACAGTTCACATTTTTCCACGTTATGCTTCGTCTGTCAATTTTTTGCCAAGTCACTTAACCTATCTACATCCCTTTGCAGACTCTTTACCTCCTCGCCAGCTTACTTTTCTACCTGTCTTGGGTTAGCTGCCATACATTCAATCTTGTCATTCTAGTCACTGATCTATATTGTAAACAGTTAAGCCCATGGCACTCCACTAGTTATAGCTTGCCAACCCAAAAAAGACCAATTTGTACCTACTTTTTTGAATCCGTATGACTCTTCTTCAGAGCTCTGAAGAAGGGTCATATGGACTCGAAATGTTAACTCTGTCTTTCTCTCCACAGATGCTGTCAGACCTGTTGAGTTTTTCCAGCATTTTTTGTTTTTGTTTCAGATTTTCAGCATCCGCAGTATTTTGCCTTTGTCCCTAGTCCCTGTTAATGAACCAATCCTCTATCCATGCTAATATGATACCCCTCACCATGAGCACACCACCCTCCTTCAACATTGCCATCCAGTTGGGTGGGACTTGTCATGAAAATATAATAATTTTCATATTATTGAGATTTATTGTAAAGCTAGTTTAATAGTGGAGTTTGGATTAGTTTCTCTGTGTGCACCTGTGTATGGGATTTAATTGAATTGCAGACAGCTGGTCTGGAGCTTTTGAATGATCAAAAGGGAAGCTAGTTTGAAATGCTAAATACGTAAACATGGCTGAAGCTTTAGAGAATGTGAGGTGAGAGGAACATGTGCATTTTTAGATAAACCAGAGTAGTTTGAATTTCAAAGAGATGTTATACTTACCCATAAGATGTTAAGCCAAAGTGTGCTTACTTTTCCCCAAAGGTTACTGATGATAAATGAGTACTGTGAAAGATTGTATTATGGAAAAAGGGCTCAAATGAATTCAGTTGGAAATGAAAAAAATTGGAACCAGAGGAAGCAGGAAAAGAAAGGGAGTGGGCATTCCAAAAGGGTACAGGCAGAAAAGCAGGAAAGAGAAAGAAAAAAAGAAAGGGGGTTAGAAGTAGCGAGGTTGAAAAGGAGGAAAGAGAAAAAAAAGAGACAGAATTCCATCTTAAAATGCTGGCAGTTAAAAAGAGACACCAGAAGGTGTGGAAGGACTTAGTTCTAAGTCAGAACCCAGTGAGGAGATGTTTAAATTTGTTCAAGCTCTTCCAAAGTTTGAAGAAAGAGAGCATTCTTTATTTAATTTGAGAAGATAGCTAACAAGATGTAATAGCCACGGGAAAACTGGACATTGTTGTTACAATTTAGGTTGGTGGGTAGAGCACATGAGGTTTATGCTTCACTATCAGAAGAAATGTCGGTGAACTATGATGTGACGAAAAAGGCTATTTTGAATATGTAGGAGTTAGTTCCTGAGGCATACAGGCAGAAATTTAGGAATATGAGAAAATAGCCTGGGCAAACATATATTGAGTATGAGCGAGTAAAACAAAGTAATTTTGACCGGTGGATATGGGCATTAAAGATACAGTTGACATATGCAGCTCTTAGAGTAGTAATTCTTTTGGAAGAATTTAAAGATTCAATTCTTTCAGTGTTGAGAACTCATGTGGAGTAACACAGAGTTCAAGCAGTAAGACAAGCAGCAGAAATAGCTGATAATTATGAGTTAGTTCATAGAGCTAAACCTTTCTTTCGTCACCTTTTTAAATCTGATAAAGATAGAAAGTTGGAAGGTGAATACTTAAGGAAGAGGAATAGCTGGAAATTCCCAGGAAGTTTTTTCTCAGAACGAAAAGGAAGGTGCTGAGGGCAGAAGTGACACTTGAAAATTGAGGCATTTTCATTGTAATAAAGTTGGACAAACGAAGTCAGGGTGTTGGAAATTACAGGGAAAATCTGTTGGGATTATTGGGGTGCAGAAAAGTTCTGGAAGTAAAAAAGTGCTGTGGGTTCTGAGGTTCAGGCAAAGGAAAAACCAGTGGTTTGTGTACAGGTAAAACAGGAAGAATCAGTTTTAGGTGAAGAAGTGGGAATGTGTTCATAATTTACCCAGGGGACTTCTGAGGAACAGGTTGCAGAAATGTTTAAAGATTTTGCATGTGAAGGGAAAGTCTTCCCATGTGTACATGCTGGAGTAGGTCAAGATGTTAAAATTTTAAGAGACAGGGGTTAGTCAATCCTTAATGTTGTGGGATAATGATATTTGTTATTCAGAGGAAGTATTGCAGGTTCATGGAGATTCTAAACCTATTCCCTTGTGGAAGGTAAATTTAAAGAGCAAGTGGAAAACAGGTAAGACAATTGTTGGAGTGGTAGAGAAATTGCCATTTGCAGGGGTTCTATTTGTTTTTGGTAATAATATAGCTGGGTCACAGATATGGGTGTTACCTATGGTAGTTTAGCAGCCTGTAGAGGTGTTTTCCATTGAACTGTTGCAGAGAGAGCATCCTGGATTGTTTCTAGATTGTGTGATAACAAGATCACAGGCTCACGGGTTGAAAGAGGAAGAACAGGAAGTTGAAAGGTAGGGAGAAGGTGTGCAAGTCCAATTAGCTGACACTGTTTTTGATAAGATTGTTCAGGAAGAAAGAATGGAGGATTTTAGTTCTAGTCAGTTGGCGAAGTTACAGAAAAAGGATACAGAAAAAGGATAAGACAGTCATTTCAAACAGCCTACTTAGAAATAGAGGCAGAGTGTTTTCCATAATGTTATTACCTTAAGGGTAATGTTTTAATTAGAAAATTGCAGTCATGTTTCAGCAAACAAAAGCTGGAGGGAAGTGCATCAGATTGTTATACCATTTGGATATAGAAATGGGATTCTGAGCATAGCTCATGATATTCCAATGGGGGGACATTTAGGAATTAGAAAGACACAGGCGAAAATACAAAACACTTTTATTGGCCTGGACTGCATAGTGATGTAGTCAAATTCTGTAGAACATGTCACACACGTCAGGTGATAGGGAGACCACAAGTAGTGATTAAGCCAGCTCCCTTCATTCCAATTTCAGCATTTGAAGAACCTTTTACTAGGGTCATGATTGATTGTGTAGGACCCCTCCCAAAGACTAAAGATGGAAATCAGTACTTAAATCACAATAATGGATGTGACTACAAGGTTTCCTGAAGCAATACCTTTGAGAGGTACGAGATTGTAAAGAGAATTGTGGAAGAGCTGACAAAATTGTTTACAAGATATGGTTTACCTAAAGAAATACAAATCAGATGACGGTTCAAATTTCATGTCGCAGCTGTTTAAGGAAGTAATGAACAGGTTGGAGATAAAACAGTTTAAGTCAACAGCTTACCATCCTGAGTCACAAAGGGCTTTGGAAAGATAGCATCAAACTTTAAAAACTATGATGAGGCCATGTAGTCAGGACTATCCACAGGATTGAGATAGGGGAATTCCATTCTTGCTATTATGGATGTTCCTAATGCATCAACTGGTTATAGTCCTAGTTTATGGTCATGAGGTAAGGGCACCACTGAAATTGATTCATGAGAAATTGGTGGGTCAAATTCAGAAACTACTCTGCTGGATTATGTATCAAACTTCAGAGAAAGATTGGACAGAGCATGAGAGTTAGCTAGAGAACATTTAAGCATATCACAGCAAGTGATGAAAGTGAAGGCAGACAGGAAAGCTACAGCTCGCAGTTTTGTTGCTGGGGAAACAGCAGTTACTGTTACCAGTACTGGCTGACTCATTAAAGGCAAGCTTTAGTGGGCCTTACAGGATTGAAAAGAAGCTGAGTGAAATAAGTTGTTTAATAAATACTCCAGATAGAAGAAAGAAGCAGAGGGTGTGTCATGTAAATATGCTTAAATATGCTTGACAGGGAAGAGGACCAAAAAGGAGGTATTGGTGGTGGTAGAAAAAGAGAAAGAGGTAGAAATTCAAGATTCTGAAATTTATTTTCTTTTAATCAAATTAGATAATGAGGGGGTACTTGAAAATTTAAATCTAATGCTGAGTTATCTTCCAGATAAGTGTCAAAGTGACTTGGAAAAGCTTTTGTAGTCACACAAAGCTATTTATGGGAATTAGTTGGGGAGGACAAATTTAGCTATACCTGACCTGCGTGTAGAACTTTAATCTTCAATAAGGAAACATCCTTATAGATTAAATCTAGCAAAGTTATCACAAATATAGAAAGAAATTGAATTCATGCTTCAAATTGATTCATTGAATCTAGTTGCAGTAACTGAAGTTTGCCTATTGTGCTAGTACCAAAACCGGCTGGAATACAAAGACTATATGTGGGCTATCGAAAGGTGAACGCTGTGACAAATGCGGATTATCCTATATCACGGTTGGAAGATTGTGTTGAGAAAGTGGGACAATCATAATTTATTACAAAATTGACTTGCTCAGAGAATATCGGCAAGTACTGTTATCAGAGAAAGCAAAGGAGATATCGGCTTTTGTGACACCAGATGGACTATATCAGTGTACAGTCACGTCATTTGGTATGAAAAATGCACCTGCAACATTTCAGACTGACAAACAAAGTAATTGTAGGACTGAACAATTGTGCTGTTTACATTGACAACTTGATCGTTTTCAGTTAAGGTGGGAGGAGTATTTACAATATCTAGAAGAATTATTTAATCGATTACAAGGAGCTAATTTGGTAATGAACTTGGCTAAAGGTGAATCTGCAAAAGCACAAGTTACATATCTAGGCCATACCATTGGACATGGTAAGGTGGCTCCGAGTGATGTAAAAGTCAAAGCTTTTGTAGATTTCCTCGTGACTACAATGAGGAGTTTTGAGATTCCTGGACATGAGTGGGTTTTACCGGAAATTAGAACCAAATTTTAGCAGTGTGGTTGCTCCATTGACTGAACTATTAAAAAAGAAAGTCGAAAATGGGGATCCTGTAGATGTAGTATATCTGGACTTCCAGAAGGCCTTTGATAAGTGCCGCACAAAAGATTAACACACAAGATAAGATAAGGAATTAGGGGTAATATATTAGCTTGGATAGAGGATTGGCTAACTGACAGAAAGCAGAGAATCGGGATAAATGGGTCTTTTTCTGGATGGCAAGCTGTAACTAGTGGAGTGCCACAGGGTTCAGTCCTTGGGCCCCAATATTTACCATCTATATTAATGACTTGGATTCAGGGATAGAAGGTACTACACCTAAATTTGCAGTTGGGAAAATAGGTGGGAAAGTAAGTTGCAATGAAGAAATAAGAAATTTACAAATGGATATGGACAGGTTAGGTGAATGAGCCAAAATTTGGCAGATGCAGTTTAATGTAGATAAGTGTGAGGTTATCCATTTTGGTCGGAAGAATAAAAAGGCGACTTATTGTTTAAATGGAGAGAATCTTCAGAATGCTTCAGTGCAGAGGGATCTGGGTGTCCTCGTGCATGAATCACTGAAAGCTAGTATGCAGGTACAGCAGGTAGTAAGGAAGGCATATGGAATTTTGGCATTTATTGCTAAAGGAATAGAGTGTAAAAATAGGGAAGTGTTGCAACTGTACAAGGCATTAGTGAGACCACACCTGGAGTATTGTGCACAGTTTTGGTCCCCTTACTTGAGGAAGGATGTAGTTGCACTGGAGACGGTTCAGAGGAGGTTCACTAGATTGACTCCAGAAATGCGGGGCTTGTCTTATGAGGAGAGATTGAGCAGTTTAGGCCTATACTCGCTATAGTTTAGAAGGATGAGAGGAGACCCAATTGAGGTATATACAATGCTAAAGGGGATAGACAAAGTAGACATGGAGCGGATGTTTCCCCTTCTGGGACATTCTAGAATGAGAGGCCATAGTTTTAGGCTAAGGGGTAGTAGATTTAAATCAGAGATGAGGAGGAATTACTTTTCTCAAAGGTTCATGAATCTGTGGAATTCACTACCTCAGAGTGCGGTGGATGCCAGGATTTCTGACAAATTCAGAATAAATTTAAGGAGGAGATAGACAGATTTTTAATTAGTAATGGGTTGAAAGGTTATGGGGAGATGGCGGGAAATTGGAGTTGAGGCCTAAATGAGATCAGCCGTGATCGTATTGAAAGGCGGGGCAGGCTCGAGGGGCTGAATTGCCTACTCCTGCTCCTAGTTCTTATGTTCTTATGTGATGCCCAATAGACAGAGTTGTCAGAAGGCATTTGAAAACTGTATTGACTACCAATTTTGGCAGTACCCAATTATGCCAAGTAATTTAAGTTGGCCGTTGACGCAAGTTGATGCATTGTTACAAGATGACGACACTGGAATTGTTTTTCACTGAAGTTGAGTGTACAACAGAGAAAATATTCAATGATTGAAAAGGAGACTTTGGGCCCGTTGTTAGCATTGCAGCATTTTGAGATTTATGTTGCAAACAATTTGTCAGAAATACTTGTTTGTATAGACCACAATCCTTTAAAGCTTCTGGACAAATTTCGAGACAGAAGTGCAAGGCTATTCAGATGGAGTTTATTACTGCAACCATTTAATCTACAGATTAATAATGGGGCTGGATGAGGAAATCTAATTGCAGATGCATTGTCAAGAGTTTGAAGCTCAAAAAGGAAAGTTGGACATGTATAAACCTGGATACTGGACTGGAATGATTTCTGTTAATACCAAGGATTTGTATATATAGTTATGGTAATGCATGCATCTGGTAATGTAATAGTGTGAGAATATAGATAAGTATAGGAGGTAGTGTACAATGGATTAAGAAAATGAAGCCGTCTTTTTAAATTATGACCATTCATTTTCCAGTAAGGAGGGGGGTGCCATGAAAATATAATAATCTTCATAATATTGTGATGTATTGTAAAGCTAGGTTTAGATTAGTTTCTCTGTGTGTATTTGTGTATGGGGGATTTAATTGAATTGCAGAGAGTTGGTCCGGAGCTTTTGAGTGATCAAGAGGGAAGCTAGGTTTGAAATGCTAAATATGTAAGCATGGCTGAAGGTTTAGAATGTGAGGTGTGAGGAACATTTGCATTTTAAGATAAACCAGAGTAATCTGAAATTCAAAGAGATGGTAAGATGTTATACTTAGCCGTAAGGTGTTAAGCCAAACAGTGTGTATATTTATTTCCCAAAGGTTACTGATAATATGAGTGCTATGAAAGATTTATATTATTAAAAAAGGAAAGTTGCAAAGACATTTTGGAACAATGGAATTTATATTAAAAAGGGAGAAATGTGTATAAAGGAGATGAGATTGTACGTAAGGGGGAAGGCATTCTAAGATCAAACAAGTGTGAAAAGTGTCCAGCATCAATGCATCAAATTGCTGTCTACAGGAACCGAAGTTAAAAAAGCTCACTTTAAATCTCCCTGTCCAAGGTATTTTGTGCTTTGCCTAGATCTGTTAGATCTTCTTGTTTTTACTATTGCCTTAATGGAGGTGTAACTGGGAGTCAGGTTAATAGGGGAGCTAGGAGTTATAGTAGTAATTTGTAGACCTGTGCTTAAAATATTTTCCTTTATTAATAAATGTTTAATTTAGTTTTGTAAAAAACCTCTTAAGTCTCAGTGAATTCATTACTACTAAATTCAAGGCATGCATCTCGAAATAAAAATACAAATTGCAAAACAGTTGTGACAGCTGTTTCAAGTTTCCCTCTCAGCATTTACCATCCACTGTACTGTCACAGACTACACTCGCCTGGTTCTATCCTTTCTATCTAATTGAATATCACTTGCAACATCTTCTCTTCCTGCTCCTACACTGTTATCAATGGTGTCCCCCAAGGATCTATTCTCGGCCTCCTCCTCTTTCTCATCTACGTGCTGCTCCTTTGATGACATCGTACAAAAGCACAACATTGGTTTTCTCATTTACACTAACAGCATCAGCTTCACATCATCAACACCTCTCTCAACACCTCCATCGTTGCTAAATTATCAAGGCTGCTTGTCCGACATTCAGTACTGAACAAGCAGAGGATTCCTTCAGTTAAATATTGGGAAGACGAAAGCCATTGTCTTTGGACCCTGGCAAAAACTCTGTTCTCAGATACCAACTCCAACCGTCTCCCTGGCAACACTTTGACACCAAACCAGATTGTCTGCAACCATGGTGTCATATTTGACTCCAAGATGAGCTTCTAATCACATATCCCCAACAGCACCAAGATTGTCTATTTCCACCTCTGTGACATCAACAGACTCCATTCTTACCTCAGTTCATCTGGTTCTACTTTAAGACGCTCCTTAAAACTTAACTGTTTGACCAAGCTTTTGGTCATCTGCCCTAACAATGACTTATGTAGCTCTGTGTCAAAATTTGCCTCATGAGTGTACTATAGGTCCCCAAACAGTCAGAGAGAAATAGAAGAGCAGATATGTAGGCAAATTTCAGAGAAGTAGGTTGTAATAGTGGGGGATTTCAATTTCCCCAACATTAACTGGGTTAGTCATGGTGTGATAGATTTAGAGGGAGAGGAATTCTTAAAATGCATCCAGAATAGCTTTTTAAGCCAGCATGTAGAAGGTCCTGGACTTAATTTTAGGGAATGAAGCTGGGCAAGTGGTAGAGGTATCATTGGGGGAGGATTTTGCAGACAGTGATCATAACTCCGTTAGATTCAAGGTTGTTATGGAAAAGGACAAGGATGGGCCAGAAATCAGAGTTCTAAATTGGGGCAAGGCTGATTTTAATAAGACCAGATATGATTTGGCCATAGTGGACTGGGAGCAGCTACTTTCAGGTAAATCTGCGTCAGAGCAGTGGGACTCCTTCAAGAAGAAAATAGGGAGAGTATAGGGCCAACATATTCCAGTAAAGACAAAGGGTGGGACCAACAAATCCAGGGACTCCTGGATGTTGAGGGATATACAGAATTGGGCGAAGAGGAAAAGGGAGGCTTTTGGCAGATACCGAGGGCTGAAAACGGAAGCAGAAGCTCTAGAGGAGTATAGAATGTGTAGGGGGGAACTTAAAAAGAAAATTAGGAGAGCAAAAAGGGGCCATGAAAAAACATTGGCAGGTAAAATAAAGGAAAATCCAAAGTTATTTTACAAGTACATTAAGAGTAAGAGGATAACTAGGGAAAGAGTAGGGCCCATTAAGGACCATAATGGTAATTTGTGTGTGGAGCCGGAAGGCGTAGGTAGGGTTCTAAATGAATACTTTGTGTTGGTGTTCACAAGTGAGAGGGACAAAGTGGGTATGGAAATCAGGCAGAAGAACTGTGATATAATTAAAGAAATCAACAGAGAAAGGGAGGAGGTTCTCAGTGGTCTGGCAGGCTTAGAAGTAGATAAATCTCCCGGCCCGGATGAAGCGTATCCCAGGTTGTTGAGTGAGGCAAGGGAGGAGTTAGCAGGGGCACTGGCAATAATTTTCAATACCTCTCTGGCCACAGGAGAGGTGCCAGAGGACTGGAGGACAGCCAATGTGGTACCGTTATTCAAGAAGGGAGGAAGGGATAAACCAGGGAACTACAGGCCAGTCAGTCTAATCTCAGTGGTGGGGAAGCAATTCTGAGGGACAGCATTAAGCTACACTTGGAAAGGCAGGGATTAACCAAGGAAAGTCAACATGGTTTTGTTAAGGGGAGGTCAGGTCTGACCAATTTGATTGAATTTTTCGAAGAAATGACCAGGTGTGTAGATGAGGGCAATGCACTTGATGTAGTCTACTTGGACTTCAGCAGGCTTTTGATAAGTCCTGCATGGGAGACTGATAACAAAGGTAAGAGCCCATGAGATCCAAGGCAATTTGGCAAATTCGATCCAGAATTGGCGGAATGGCAGGAAGCAGAGGGTGATGGTCGAGGGGTGTTTTTGTGACTGGATGCCTGTGTCCAGTGGGGTTCCACAGAGATTGGCGTTGGGTCCCTTGCTGTTTGTAGCATATATAAACAATTTAGACTTGAATTTAGGAGGATTGATCAGTAAATTCGCAGATGACATGAAAATTGGTGGGGTGGTAAATAATGAGGAGGATAGCCTTAGATTACAGGAGGAGATAGACGGGCTGTTCAGATGGGCTGATCAGTGGCAAATGGAATTTAATCCAGATAAGTGTGAATTGATGCACTTGGGCAGGACAAACAATGCATGGGAATACACAATGAATGGTAAGACCCTGGGAAGCACTGAGAATCAGGGGGACCTTGTTGTGCATGTCCACTGGTCCCTTAAGATAGCGGGACAGGTAGATAAGGTGGCTAAGAATGTATATGGGCTACTTGCCTTTATTAGCTGAGGCATAGAATATAAGAGCAGGGAGGTTATGCTGGAATTGCATAAAACACTGGTTAGGCCACAGCTAGAGTATTGCATGCAGTTCTGGAATCCACATTATAGGAAGGATGTGATTGCATTAGAAAGAGTGCAGAAGAGATGTACCAGGATGTTGCCTGGGCTGGAGAGTTTTAGTTGTGAGGAGAGATTGGATAGATTGAGAGATTGGGGTTATTTTCCTTGAGCAGAGGAGATTGAGGGGGGGGGCATGATTGAGGTGTATAAAATTATAAGGGGCATAGATAGCGTAGACAGGAAGGAACTTTTCCCTTTGGTGGAGGGATCAATAATCAGGGGGCATAGATTTAAAGTAAGGGGAGGGAGATTTAGAAGGGATGTGAGGAAGAATTTTTTTACCCAGAGGGTGATGGGAATCTGGAACTCACTGCCTGAAAAGAGTAGTAGAGGCAGAAACCCTCATAACATTTAAGAAGTATTTGGATGTGCACTTGCGATGCCATGGCATTCAAGGATATGGGCTTAGTGCTGGAAAATGGGATTAGAATAGTTAGGTACTTGTTTGACCAGTGCAAACTCAATGGGCCGAAGGGCCTTTTTCTGCGCTGTAGGTCTCTATGATATCCCTGTGAAGTGCCTTGGGATGTTTTATTATGCCAAAGGCACTATGTAAATACAAGCATTGTATAATCTTTTGATAACACTTATCATTCCTGTGGAGTTATGCAGTGAAGGAACAAAAATTAAAATTAGCTTACTATTTTATATGCATTGTTGTTCTGCACCATTCGAAAACATTTCAAAATAGAAAAATAGATAAATACTTGAGGTAAGAATTGCTTCCTATAATGAGGTGGAGAGATGTATTTATTTAGGCAAGCATTGTACGTGAGGGCAATAAATTGACAGCTGATAAGTAAACTATTTTCCCAGAGAACAAAATCCAATATCTGGGAAGATTTCTTTGGAACTTCTTTCCAAGATCTACTACTTGAATGCACACCTTCCAGAATTGCTTATATCCCAACATAACAAGACTATTTGCAGAAGCATGAACTCAACTCAAAAAATAAAAAATACCTGGAAAAACTCAGCAGGTCTGAGGGTCACGAGGACTCGAAACGTCAACTGTACTCTTCTCCGCCGATGCTGCCAGACCTGCTGAGTTTTTCCAGGTATTTTTTATTTTTTGTTTTGGATTTCCAGCATCCACAGTTTTTTGTTTTTATGAACTCGACTCGTAGTGGCATAGGTTTTAAAACATTGCAATAATTAGGTAATATTTTAAGCAGACCCTCAATTTACGTTTTCCAGAGATTCAAAATAGATAATACTATTAATTGGACTATGTCATTTCAGGATTTCTCACAACAGTAGACAAACAGCAGGGAATCTCTCTAATGAGCTCAACACTTCCTCGTGACCAGTTACTCAATGTCCAGGAACTAGCTGTTGACAGTTCTCAGCCAGGAATTTAAATATATATCACAACTTAAACTAGCAAGACATAGAATTTCAAAACAACATACTTTTCTGTAGATCACTCCACTTCTTCTTGTCTGGCACAGTTACAGAATATGCACCATAACTGTAAAAAATCCATGTGGAATAATTTAAAACCAACTCATTTGCATTATTTTTTAAAAAGTGACAATTGGCTTAAATTATTAATGACATCACAATAACTATTGACATCACAGCAAGCCCTGCATTGCGATATTCATTGACTAGTAATTTAGAATTTGGTGGAGTTAGGAACTTCAGGTTTGGGGAGTAACTAGGGTAAACAGCGTAGAGTTAGAAATTGTGGTTCGTGTTTGATACTGCTATTTTAGAACAGCAGAAACGTTCTCCATTGTATCATCGTCAATATTTATCCCTCAATCATTGTCACTGAAACAGATTAGTCCGTCATTATTACAATGCTATTGTGGGACCGTGCTGTGCACAAATCTGCTGCGGTATTTCCTACATGACAACTGTCGCTGCATTACAAAAGTACTTTATTGGCTGAAGTGCTTTGGGAGATCCTGAGAAGCACCGTTAACGCAAGATCTTTCATTTTGTTGTTTAGCACGCTGTCCATTATAAAATGCCCACAATTTTAAAATTCCGAAATACGGCTCCTTCTGCAGCAAAGCTCCCATTTTGTCACATTCAACAAAAGACCAAAGAAACTCATAGGCAAGTCCAGAACACAGCTACAATATGCAGTCTTGGAATGTGTTGCTACATTAAAAGGCGCTGTATAAAATGCAAGCTGTTGTTATTATTACTGTCTCATAGTACAGTAACAAGAAATTTTTGCTCAAAACTGATTTCTTACCTGTGTATTGTTTTTTGAGCTGACTTCTGTGGAGTTGATTTTTGATGGGTGGCAACATATCTCCGCGAGACCGTAGTGCAGCCCTTGCCTACACCTGCTGTATCTTTACCTGTACTTATAACCTTGCTTTCACCGATGTTCTTATCTGCGCTTATTGTTGTAGCCTTACCTGTATTTGTACCTTTACCCACACCTGGACCCTTACCCATGCCTTTAACTGGGACCCTCTGCCCCCCCAGCCCATCTTTACCCATTGCTCCACTCTCATCATGATCACCGCCCCACAATATGCCCCGAGTTGTGGCGGGCTGAGGCCCCGCATGGATTATCCTGGGTTTTCTCACAACCGAGTATGGCATATCTAAATGTAAATAGAAAACAAGAATATCTCTCTCGCGCGCGCCCTCGCTCGCTAACGGCTGCTAACGCGCAAGGGCCGCCGGGAGATGGAGGCCGTTCGGTCACATGCCCCCATCTGGCGCTGTTGCATTGTTAACGTGGGAACTACAATACCCAGACTTCCAGGCGGCGAACCGATTTCCGGCGAGGAGACGCTGAGCTCGGCTGTAGCATTACTATAGCAACAGCAGCAGTCTCTTTATTAAAGGGCCAATTTCCTGCCTTTCAAAACACTTAAAAGATTATTTCTTAAGCAATTCAAACCGCCACAAACGTTTATGTGTTATTTAGATTTAGAATTTTATTCTCTGTGAGTAGTAATAGTTTTGATAATCAGATTTAAACATAAATAGCTTTAGGAAAAAGTTTTCATAGACCTTTGGCTATCATGGACTTCAATGTCTCGGTAGCACCACTACTGACCGAGCTCACTGGATGGGGTCTGCTGGAAGGTGGTGAGGGAACCAGCAAGAGGGAAAGACCTACTTTACCTCATGCCCACCAATCTGCTTACATAAGATGCATCTGTACATGCCAGCATCGGTAGGATTGACTACTGCACAGTTTTCATGGAGACGCAGTCCTGTCTTCACATTGAGGGTGCCTTCCATCGTCTTTTGCTGAATAGGATAGATTTCGAACAGATCTAGCAACTCAAGACTGGGCATCCATGAGGTGCTGTGGGTCATCATCAGCAGCAGAATTGCACTCAGCCACAATCTGTAACCTCATGGCCCAGCATATCCATCACTCTACCATTACTACCAAGCTAGGGGATCAACCCTGGTTAAACGAAGAGTGCAGGAGAGCATGTCAGGGGCAGCACCAGGCATACCTAAAAATTAGGTGTCAACCTGGTGAAGCTACAACACAGGACTACTTATGTGCCAAACAGCAAGTTATAGTCAGAGTTAAGCAAATCCACAACTAATGGATCAGATCTAAGCTCTGCAGTTCTGTCACATCCAGCCGTGAACAGTGGTGGACAATTAAACAACTCGTTGGAAGAGCAGTCTCCACAAATATCCCCATCCTTAATGAAGGGGGAGCCCAGCACATCAGTGCAAAAGATTAGGCTGATGCATTCGCAACAATCTTCAGCCAGAAGTGCTGAGAGGACAATCCATTTTGGCCTCCTCCGGAGGTCCCCAGCATCACAGATGCCAGTCTTCAACCAATGCAATTCACAAAACATGATATCAAGAAACGGCTGATGGCACTGGACACTGCAGAGGCTATGGGACTTGCCATTATTTCAGCAATAGTACTGAAGACTTGTGCCCCAGAACTTGCCATGCCACTAGCCAATGTTGTTCCAATACAGCTACAACTCTGGCATCTACCCGGCAATGTGGAAAATTGCCCAGGTATGTCCTGTACACAAATAAAAAGCAGGACAAATCCAACCCAGCCAATTACCACCCCATCAGTCTACTCTCGGTTATCAGTGAAGTGATGGAAGACATCATTAACAGTGCTTTCAGGCGACACTTGCTTAGAAATAACTGATGCTCAGTTTGGGTTCCGCCAAGGTCACTCAGCTCCTGACCTCATTACAACCATGGTTCAAACATGGACAAAAGAGCTGAACTCCAGAGGAGAGGAGAGAGTGACTGCCCTTGACATCAAGACAGCATTTGGCCAAGTGTGGTATCAAGTAGCCTTAATAAAATCGGAGTCAATGGGAATCAGGGAGAAAACTCTCCGTTGGTTGAAGTCTTACCTAGCACAAAGGAAGATGGCCGTGGTTGTTGGAGGTCAGTCATCTCAGCTTCAGGACATCACTGCAGGAGTTCCTCAGGGTATTGTCCTAGGCCCAACCACCTTCAGCTGCTTCATCAATTACCTTCCTTCCATCATAAGGTCTGAATTGGGGATGTTCGCTGATGATTGCACAATGTTCAGAACTATGTGTGAATCCTTAGATACTGAAGCAGTCCATGTCCAAATGCAGCAAGACCTGGACAATATCCAGGCTTGGGCTGGCAAATGGCAAGTAACATTCGTGCCTCACAAGTGCTAGGCAATGACCATCTCCAACAAGAGAGAATCTAACCATCACCCTTGACATTCAATGGCATTACTATCACTGAATCCCCTACTATCAAATCCTGGGGGTTATCATTGATCAGAAGCTGAACTGGACTTGCCATATGAATACTGTGGCCGCAAGAGCAGGTCAGAGGCTAGGAATCCTGTGCCAAATAACTCATCTGCTGACTCCGCAAAGCCTGTCCACCATCTATAAGGCACAAGTCAGGAGTGTGATGGAATACTCTCCACTTGCCTGAATGAGTGCAGCTCCAGCAACATTGAAGAAGTTTGATACTATCCAGGACAAAGCAGCCCACTTGATTGACACGCCATCCACAAACATTCACTTTCTCCACCACCGATACACAGTGGCAGGAGTGTGTACCATCTACAAGATGTGCTGCAGGATATCACCAAGCCTCCTTAGACAGCATCTTTCACATCCACAACTGCTACCACCTAACAGGACAAGGGCAGCAGATGTATGGGAACACCACCAACTGGAAGTTCCCCTTCAAGCTACACATCACCCTGACTTGGAAATATATCACCATTTCTTCACTGTTGCTTGGTCAAAATCCTGGAACTCCCTCCCTAACAGCACTGTGGGTGTACCGACATCCCATGGATTGCAGCAGTTGAAGAAGACAGCCCACCACCACTTTCTCAAGGTCAATTAGGGATGGGCAATAAATGCTGGCCTCACCAGTGACACACACATCCCACTAATGAATGAAAAAAAGCTCATCTTAAGGTTAGGAAAGCTAGTATCAGAGCTGCCAAAATGCCACAATGGGAAATAGGGTTATGGCTATCTATGGTAGTTATAGTATAAGGGTCAGGCACATATAGGGTTAAAGTGGGACTGAGAACAGTACCATCCACGCAGTGAGCTTTATGACCCACACTCAGGGTCAGCTGAGTGTTGGATAGATCTGTGTGTACCAGCAAGCAGAACGACAGCGCCCAAGTTGTACCCTTCACTGTATATTTGTAAATAATTCTAAGAATCCATAAAGACTTAGTTAACTTACGTATGACTACAAAGACTTCTTCAGACCTACTGAACTGTAACCAACATCCTACAACAGTAGCTACAGTAAAATATTTTATTTTAGTTATGTTCGGATAGTCAGAGGGTGATAGAGGACTGCATAGGCACTTAAAGAATCCCTTAAGGCAGGTTTAAAATTGGGGTATGGCATGCGGTGGATATGGTTGATGATAAAAATTCTAAAGGAGAGGCAGGAAGACGAGAATAGGATTTGGTGCTTGAAGAAGAAGTTGCCGGAGAAGCAAATGGAGACGTCTAAATAAATCATGTTGTCACCACCATGTTTGTGCTAGAGATCGAGTTAGTGGGAAATATGGCCAGATATGGAGGTTCTGACATGAAGCAAGGGGTTGCCATCTTTGAGTCTAGTTTTAGTCTGAATGTCAACATAAACTTCTATGTAATAAGATAATGCTTACAGAAATAATAGGGCAGTGACAATAGGGGATGTCAGCTCCCCAAATGTTAACTAGGATAAATCAGTGTTAAAGTTATGGAGGGCTTAGAATTCTTAAAATGCATTCAGGAGAACATTTTTAGGTAGTACGCAGCAACAAGAGAACAAGAAATGGGACAGTTCTGGACTTAGGTTTATGTAATTAAACTGGGCAGGTGGAAAGGTTATCAGTGAGAGAGCATTTTAGCAGCGTTATTATACTTCATTTAGATTTAGCATAGTTAAAGAAAAAGACAAGAGTAAATGCTTTCAACTGGGGAAAGCCCAATTTTACTAAGCTGAAATGTGATTTGGCAAAATTGGACTGTACAACTGTTTGAATGTAAATCAGTGTCAGAGCATTGAAGGCAGAGAAAAAGAGAGGGTTGAGAACAAATATATTCCCACAAAGGAAAGGGTGGGACTCCCAAATCTAGATGCCCTGCATATCAATGAGCATGCAGAGTAGGATAAGGCAAAAAAGGGACCTTATATCAGATACTAAGAGCTCAATACTGTAGAAAACCTAGAGGAGTACAAAAAGTATAGGGTTGAAATTGAAAGGAGAATTGGAAAGCAAAGAGAGGGAATAAAAATATACTGGCAAGTAAAATTAAGAAACTAAACAAAGAGTAGAGCCCATGTGTGCGGAGGTGGAGGACAAGGGCATAGTTCTTAATTAATACATTGCTTCTGTCTTCCCAAAAGAGGGGGATGATGCAGACATTGTAGTTAAGGAGGAGGAGTGTGAAATATGGGATAAACATAGTGAGAGTGGAAATATTAAGTGATTCAGCATATTTGGAAGTAGCTTTGCATGAAATGTATCCCAGGCTGCTAAAGTAAACAAGGGAGGAAATAGCAGAGGCTCTGATTATCATTTTCCAATTATCCCTGGCTACAGGTGTCAGGGGACTGGAGGCTTGCTAATGTACAGTTGTTCAGAAAGGGAGGAAAGGAGAGACTCAGTAATTACAGACCAGTCAATGGTGGGCAATTGGAAAAAGTGCTGAGGGGCAGTATTTATCATCATTTAGAGGGGCATGGATTAATCAGGGACAATTTATGTGGATTTATTAAGGAAAGATCGTGCCTGTCTAACTTCATCGAAATGTTTGAGAAGGAGGGTCGATGGGGGTAGTGCATTTGATGTAATCCACATGGAGTTTTGTAAGGCTTTTGACAAGGTCTAACATGACAGACTGGTCAGAAAAGCAAAATCCCATGGGATCTAAGGGAAAGTGACAAGTTTGATCCAAAATTGATTCAGTGGTAGTGAACAGAGGTGCTTTTGATGCTGAAAAGCTACCAGTGGGGTTTGCAGGGCTCAACACTTGGTCACTTGCTTTTCGTAGTATATATTAATGATTTGGACTTACATGTAGGGTCATGATTAAGAAGTGGCAGATGATACAAAAATTCGCCCTGTGGTTGATAATGAGGAAGAAAGCTGTAAACTGCAGTTCGATACCAATGGTCAGGTGGGTGAAAAAGTGGCAAATGGAATTCAATACATCCATTTAAATACATTTGGGGAAGATAAATATGGCAAGGAAATACACAATAAATGATAAGATACTGTGAAATGTAAAGGAACAGAATGACCTTGAAGTGCATGTCCATTGATCCTGAAGGTAGCAGGATAGGTATTCAAGGTGGCTAAGAAGGCATATGGGATACTTGTCCTTTATTAGCCAATAGGATTGGTGGGGTTTGAATTTCATTGAGGGATTGGACACGAGCAGCAAGCATTAGTTTGACAGTGATGGGCGGGAGCAAGGTTTCAGATCACTTCATTTCTCATCGGGTCAGTGATTTATTTTTAAGGTTTACTGCAAATATTCTCACAATTTATCTATTAATGACTGTGACTGAAAATTATACAGCAGAGCTTTAACCCAAAGTCCACTTGTTGCTCAGGTGTCTTCACACAGCAAGATGTTTGAGGTCCTAATGTGGAGGCAGTGATTCCCCACATTAACCTGCTCCTTCAGCCCGTTCCTGGGACTTGCTTCCCCTTACCATTCACTTGCGCCTTGCTGCCGGCTTTCTGTGATGTCACTTCTGGCAATGTCTCCTGGAATATGAGGAGGTTGGTGGGGGAGGGTGGGTGGTGGAGATGCCAGGCCTAGGGAGGCAAATATACTTACACTGGGATGAAAGCAAAATACTGTGGATGCTGGAAATCTGAAACAAAAACAGAAAATGCTGGAAAAACTCAGCAGATCCAGCAGCATCTGTGGAGAGAGAAACAAAGTTAACATTTCGTGTCTGTATGATGAGGAAGGATCTTACGGACTCGAAAAGTTAACTCTGTTTCTCTCTCGACAGATGTTGCTAGACCTGCTGAGTTTTTCCAGCATTTTCTGTTTTTGGACCCTTACACTGGGCCTGGCTATGGACCAAGTACTGGAAAGTAGCATATGGCTGGAGAGCTCTTTTTAAGCCAGCATCAACAAGCTTATTTTAAATTATTTCATGGGATGTGGGCATCACTGGCTAGGCCAGCATTTATTGCCTTTCTCTAATTACCCTTGAGGAGATTGTGACGAGCTGCCTTCTTGAACCATTGCAGTCCATGTGATGTAGGTACACCCACAGTGCTGTTAGGAAGGGAGTTCCAGAATTTTGACCCAGCGACTGTAAAAGAATAGCAATATAGTTCCAAGTCAGGATGGTGTGCGGCTTGGAGGGGAACTTGTAGGTGGTGGTGTTCCCATGTGTCTGCTGCCCTTGTTCTTCTTGGTGGTAGAGGTCACGGGTTTGGAAGATGCTGTCAAAGGAACCTTGATAAGTTGCTGCAGTGCATCTTGTAGATGGCACACACCGCTGCCACTGTGTATCAGTGGTGGAAGGATTGAATGTTTAAGGTGGTGGATGGAGTGCCAATCAAGTGGACTGCTTTGCCGTGGATGGTGTCAAGCTTATTGAGTGTTGCTGGTGCTGCTTGGATAAATGTCTTCCTTCTGTGCTGTAAATTTTCTGTATTTCTTTGATGGTACAGCCCAGTTTGTGAGTGAGCAGATTGGAGGGAAGAGTTGTGATAATTGTGATAATTATATAATTATTATTTAAAGTTGGGGAAGAAAAAGAAAATGACCAAATGTGGATCCCTTTTTAGTTCGCATGTGCACAGAGCCTGAGGGATACATACAAAATGATCCACTTCATCAGTATTTGCAGTTGCCTGAATGCAGCATCCCACATCAGTATAGAATAACTTTACGAATTAAGTACTGAAAAAACTGGAGAAGGATGAGAAGGAGCCAAGCAAGGCTGGTGTTGGTTAATACGAAGGCTGGTACCTTGTTTATCCAATCTTCCCTCTCGACCTACAACTGAAAGATGCCCCCCCAGTGTAGTCCATCTACCAATTTGTTCTGCCTCCTTTCTGACATCCTATTCTATCCATCAACATTATCTTGCAATGTTAAGAGTGAGAGTTCTTCCCCTTCCCCTGCTGTCGCTGCAACCCCAATCCTGATACCAGTGGCTAAAAAAACAATATGTTACACTCCCTCTTTTATGTGCACTCAGCACCAAAGCTCAGATTACTCCTTCTGTATACTGGAACCCACAGAACAATGGGATGGGAAAGGGAGGGAGGCAAGTGAAAGGGAAGGTAGAAGAAAAGAGATAGGGAGAAAAGGGGAAGTTGAAGAAAGGGGAAGATATGAAAGGGGAGGGGAAAGGAAGTGAGAACTGGGATTGGTGGGGAGGTAAGTTTAGGAGGTGGGGAATGATTCATTACTTTGTTCTCCACGCCACCATAGGGCTGCCCTTTCATTCTTGTCAGGACCTTCTACACCTGTCAAAGCTGCCTCACTAAAGGAGTATGTAAGAGCTTTTCCCCAGGATCCCATCTCAAGTACTGCCACAGCAAAAGCACCTTTTCACACTGCTGCCACATCCTAGAAATATTGATTCATGTCCTCCAGGACACGAGGATCCTCCCCAGTACAGCTAGACACTACAGCTCTTGAAGTGTTTGGTTGGACTCGTGGGGAGGTTTCCATTATGTGACAGTACTGAGGTGAGAACCCATGAACTGGCAATAAAGATTCTATGGGGATGGGGGTTAGGAGCCTTATCAGCATGGAGGAGGTGAACAGAAAATCACTGCCTCCTCCACTGGATGATCCTTCACAATCCATCACTATTAGAGCCCTGAAACCCCCACCCCGCCTCCCAATCTTGCTGATCTCAGATCTACTTCCATCTCTACTCTGACAGACATGGTTACCTTCCCAAAGTTGCCCCACCATGAGAGTTATTTATCTTCCTAATTCGGCCAAAATGCTTGAGCCACTCCGTTGCCACTTCAAGCTACAACAAAGGTACTGCTTCCCATTGCTGACAGACTCCTTCCATCTGCAAATGTCCCCAACCTTCCAATGAAACTAAACACCAGGGACTCCTTCAATGTGATGGGCTAACTCCCATATTCCCTCTTTATAGTGTTGTTGAGCCCCAGGACTCTGTGAGGCATCTGAAACCCACACATTCAACAGGTAGTATTTGATAGGAATATATAGTCCTAATCTTGAAGGCACAACAGCATCTTCTGCTGGTGGAGCGACCTCCCACTATGTGCAGAGGCTATCATCTCCATTGAGGTGCCAGAGGCTCCATGCCCCAAAAAGGGTGCTGCAACCAGGAACGATCGCACTTGTGGAGATGTACCCAGAGGAGTTACCCCTCCACTTCAAGAGTGTTAACAGCTTCACCTCTAATAATTTTAACATTTTAAATGCATGGCTCTGCAGGTGTCTCCATGTTGAGGTGCCCTTGGTGTCCTTGACATCCCTCAGCAGTGCTCAACTCTCCTTGTGCCGTTGCCAAGGCTTGAAAGCTGCCAGCCCTGTGATTGGGTTGGCAGCATCGAGAGCCCATATGCCCTTTTAACAGGATAGCGAGCACGCAAATGGCAAATTAAAAGGCTGCCTCTGGGAAGGCTGCACTGTCGGGCACGCTGCCAGTAAGTATGGGCTCAGGACTACCATTTGGTCAGGGTCCTATAGTCTGTGGAAAAATCCAGCCCAATATCTCAATCAAAGGACAGCACCTTCAACAGTGCAGCACTTCTTCAGTACTAGAACACCACCTTAATTATGTTCTCTCATTCTGGAACGGGGTTTAAAACCATAAATTTACCAACTTAGATGCAAAAGATCCATCATCTGATCCAAAATGATACTTGATAGAATTATGTCTTTCATCAGTGTGCTCGGTTTCCTGCACTAAAATCCAACATGACAATAAATTGTACAGATTATACTACTGAGCTTGAGGATGGTGGGTTAAGGGTGATTTGAAATGCTGCAATATGAATGTGCCCCAACATTTTCACTGCCAATTATGAACAGGAGAACTGCTCATTTGGCCCATTCAGGCTCCTTCTGGTACTTTGGACTCTCCCTTCATGACATTGAATTGTTGACTTGGGGAAGCACTCTTACCTCTGAGTCAGAAGGTTATGAGTTCAAGCCCCACTTCAGAGGCGTCTTGTTTGACACTGAAACACAGTACTGAGGGAGTGCTGCACTGTCAGAGGTGCCTTTCAGGTGAGACATTATCCATCTCAGGTTGACCCAAAGGTGCTATTCAAAGAAAAGCAGCTAATGGAGCTCTCCCTTATTTATACTACAATCTAAAGAAAACTAGCTGGTCATTTATCACATTGCTGGATGTGAGAACTTGCAGTGTGCAAATTGTATTTTCTACAACAGCAACTGTACTTCATTGGCTGTAGAATCGGAGCTGAAGAGTTGTAAAAGATGTAGTAAAGATGCAATTCATTCTGTCTTTCTAATTTGATGGTAAGACATTTAAAAAATTATTCTTACATGGGACATGGGTGTCGCTGGCTAGGCCACCATTTATTGCCTATCCCTAATTGCCCTTGAGAAGGTGGTGGTGAGCCATCTCCTTGAACTGTTGCAGCCCATGTGGAGCAGGTACACCCACAGTGCTGTTAGGGAGAGAGTTCCAGGATTTTGACCCATTGACAATGAAGGAACAGCGATATATTTCCAAGTCAGGATGGTGTACGGCTTGTAAGGGAACTTACAGGTGGTGGCGTTCCCATGCATCTGTTGCCCTTAACCTTCTAAGTGGTAGAGTTCATGGGTTTGGAGGGTGCTGTGAAGGAGTCCTGGTGAGTTGCTGCAGTGCATCTTATAGGTGAGATAGATGAAGGATAAACATAAGGGATGATGGTAGGACACGACACCTTCAGCCATTGATCTGCAAAAAGGATGGAGAAACTTAAAAAAAAGCCTCAGGTTTGCTAAACCGGAGGGAACTCTTACATCCATCCAACATTTTCACCACTCGACCTGTTCTACTCCTGTGCTCTGTGTGGTGCTGTGCGTTACTTTAAAAAAAAATCAACTTTCGTGTAGATGTGCCTTTCGCCCTCCCCTCGTCTCTGCTCTGCTCGGCTCGCATCAGACTCTGCGCAATGCAATACGTGACTGCGTTTCTGATACTGTATTCAGAACCCGTGTCTGCTCAATGCGAGATGCATTAAATAGGATAGAGAAAGAGATGCAAGCTCCGTGACACCGGTGCAATGCAGGTAAGTCCATGCACCCTTCCCACAAAAATAATGCATAAAATCACTTTCACTTCCCTGCGGAGCTGCCCCCCCCCCACCCCCCGCGCCACGCTTGACGTGCCAGTTAATACAACGGGAAATAATTGTAATGACTAATTAAGCTAATTGCAGCTTTTTGCAAAAATCCCTTTCCGAGGGAATTCTAAGTAAGTTCTGCTTGAATTCGATTCGAAAATGACATGCAGTCAAATTGGTCTGAATATTTAGATTTCAGGTCCAGAAATGCAAGGCTGTGTGTTGTGTCTGTGCATTTTGTTTGCATCAGGTTTGTCACCGGCTAAAAAAAGCTCCATCGCTGAAGAATTAACCAGTCGAAACAAAATATTTAAAATGTATTGACAAGACGTCTGAAATATTGATGTAGGTTTCACTATCGTTTGTTGCAATTTGCAGACCCGCCGCAATTAGCGGAAGCTGCGGAGTTGTAATTCACTGATGGACATCACACAGTGCAATACAGAAAATGCATTTTAATTGCATATTGTTGATGGTTCATTTTTTACACATTGCCTGTTAGAACTGTGAGGTCAGCTTTGTTTATCAGACTTAACACTGTTCCTGCAGTTAAATTAACATGTTGGTAAAAGGACGACTAATACAATGAATGGAGTTTTATTCAAATGCTTGCCATCTTACTCCTCCTATCTATTCAAAAGCTTTCAGTTTTTAATTTTTTTGTGCAGTTAAGAGAAATGCCATTACTGAATTATATGCGAGACGTGACGTATTTACTATAGACAGGAGCCACTGAGCCTGCGTACAGCTTGCAATGTTCTCTGGGTGTTGTAGTTCTCTGGGTGTTGTAGTCCCCCGGGCTCTGGCCCAAGCTTCATGCTGAACCACGGTTTAGAGAGACGAATTCCAACAAAATGTTTGTGAACCGTTTTCATTATGTTACACATTAATGTTCCAGTTATGTTGTTTAATGATATTTCTGTTATGTGTCTGTAAACAAATAAAACAATCTTGCATTTTTATATAGCACCTTTCAGAATCTTAGGATGTCCCAAAGAGCTTTATAGATTGAGTTACTTTTGAAGTTCGTGACTGTTATAATACAGAAAATGCAGCAGCCAAGTTGGGCACAGCAGGTCCCACAAACAGCAAAGCGATAATGACCAGATGATCTGTTTTAGTGATGTTGGTTGAGGGATAAACAGTGACCATGACACGGGGGATAGTTCTCAGCTCTTCTGATGCAGTTTCTGACACTAATCCTAATTTGCTGTTGTTACATAGGCAAATGTGGCACCCAATTAGTATGCAGGAAGGTCCCACAAACAGAAAATGAACGGATGACCAAATGCTCAAGTTTTTTGATGGTGTCAGGTGTGGGATAATTATCGGCCAGAAGAATTCCCTGTCATGGGACCTTTTGCTTCTACCTGAGGGTAGACCTTGGTTTAATGTCTAATTTGAAAGGCAGCACCAATGACAGAGTTTAGCAATCCTTCAGTACTGTACTGAAATATCAGCCTGGTTAATAAGCTCAAAATCTCTGGAATGGGTCTATAAATGCACAAGTTTTGACTTAGAGGGTATCAACTACATCATAGCTCACACAGTGAAATGGTGACGTACAAGTTGAAGAAATTCACTCACTATTGTTAGTGTTATACTGTGGAAAGCTATGTGGTGAAGGATACTACTGCAACCTATCTTTATTCAATATTATATTTATTCACAGAGTGAAAGATTACTAGCATGCAACTCCTAACTCAATTACACCACAGTTTCAAAAAGTGTCTCTTTTTTGTGCTCAAGTGGAACCCCAATTAATGCCACCTGCATACAATTAAACACAATTAATATCCAGTTAACAATTAGATCACACTTTGAGCATTATTTCATACAGTATAACAATGAACACACTTCAGAAGCACATAATTGTCCATAACCTCTCTGGGATGTCCTGAGGTTGTAAAAGGAGATATATAAATACAAATCTGTCTATGTCCATTTCTGGTCACTGAGACATGGGAGAGATGTTGAAGCCTGGACGGGGTGCGTTGTAGAGCCATATGACTGTTATAAAGGACTGAATTATGCTGAAAAACTGAGCTGCAATACAAAATATTAAATAATATTGAAAAGGCAAATCTAAAGCACTACTTCAAATCAAACCATGACAATGAGGAAAGAGTCCCATTATCAAACTAGTGAAGGTAATTTAAAGCTAATGTTCTTATGGTATTGTTTGAAGAAGAGCGGGATAGTTTTCCCTGTGTCTCAGGCAATGTTTGTCTCTGAACTAACAGAGAAAAACAGATTATTTATATAATTATCACACATCTGCTTGTGCTATATAAATGCAAGTTGCTAGAGTATTTACGAACATATGAATATATGAATTAGGAGCAGGAGTAGGCCACTCAGCCTCTCGAACCTGCTGTGCCATTCAATAAGATCTGATCTGATTGTAACCTCAACTCCACACTCCTGTCTATCCCCAATAACCTTGCACCCCCTTGCTTATGAAGAATCTATCTAGTTCTGCCTTAAAAATATTCAAAGACTCTGCTTCTACCGCTGTTTGAGGAACAGAGTTCCAAAGTCTCACAGCCCTCTGAGAGAAAAAATTCTCCTTATCTCTGTCTTAAATGGCTGACCCTTATTTTGAAACAGTGACCCTGAGTTCTAGATTCTCCCACAAGAGGAAACATCCTTTCCATATCCACCCTGTCAAGACCCCTCAGAACTTTGTATGTTTCATGAAGTTGCCTGAACTCCAGTGGGGACAAGCCTAACCTATCCAACCTTTCTTCATAAGACAACCCTCCCATTCCAGGTACTAGTCCAGTAAAGCTCCTTTGAACTGCTTCCTATGCTTTTATATCCTTCCTTAAACAAGGAGACACAGTAGTCCAGATGTGGCCTTAGCAATGCCCTGTATAACTTATGCATTACGTGTCAAATGCCTATTGCATTGCCCATGGTCAGTTCACAAAAATAAGGGGTTGTACATATAAGCTGGTAATGAGCTGTGAGAAAGGCTTCAGAAATTCCAACAGAGCCACCTTGTTCCAAGAGGGAGTCACTGCCCTTGACATCACTGCCCTTTGACCAAGTATGGCATCAAGGGGCTCTAGACAAATGAGTCAGTGGAAATCAGGGGGAAACCCCTCTGTTGGTTGAAGTCATAACTGCACAAAGGAAGATAGTTGTGGTTGTTGGAGGTCAATCATCTCAGTTCCAGGACATCAATGGAGGAGTTCTTCAGGGTAGTGTTCTTGGTCCAGCCATCATCAGCTGTTTCCTCAATTAACTTCTTCCCATTATAAGTTAGAAGTAGGGATGTTCATTGATGGTTGCACAATGTTCAGCACCATTCGCGACTCCACAGATACTAAAGTAGTCCACATCCAAATGCCTCAAGACCTGGACAACATCCAGGCTTGAGCTGACAAGTGGCAAGTAACATTCGTGCCACACAAGTGCCAGGCAATGACCATCTCCAACAAGAGAGAATCTAACCATCGCCCCTCGATATTCAGCGGCATTACCATAACTGAATCCCCCAGTGGCAACATCCTGGGGGTTACCATTGACCAGAAACTGAACTGGACTAGCCAAATAAATACTGTAGCTACAAGAGCAGGTCAGAGGCTAGGAATCCTGTGGCGAGTAATTCACCTACTGAACCCCCAAAGCCTGTCCACCATCTACAAGGCACATGTCAGGAATGTGATGGAATACTCTCCATTTGCCTGGCTGAGTGCAGCTCCAACAATACTCATGAAGCTTCACACCATCCAGGGCAAAGCAGCCTGCTTGATTAGCACCCAACCCGCCAACATTCACTCCCTCCACCACTGATGCACAGTGGCAGCAGTGTACCCCATCTACAAGATGCACTGCAGGAATTCACAAAGGCTCCTTAGGCAGCACCTCCAAACCCACAACGACTACCATCTGGAAGGACAAGGGCAGCAGATACACCACCACCTGCAAGCTTCCCTCTCAGCCACACACCATCCTGACTTGGAAATATAATACGGTTCCTTCACTGTTGCTGGGTCAAAATCCTGGAACTCCCTTCCTAACAGCAGTGGGTGTACACATGGGCTGCAACAGTTCAAGGAGGCAGCTCGCCACCACCTTAAGGGCAATTAAGGATGGGCAATAAATGCTGGCCTAGCCAATGTTGTCCGCATCCCATGAACGAAAAAAAACAAACTACGTTATGACATTTGAGATGGCAAATTTGAATGAAAAACGTGGACATAGTAATTTACAATAGAAAGAATAAACTTTTCATTTACATAGTGTGTTTCATGGCTACAGGGCATCCCACAGATATTTTTGTTGTGTGGCCGCCTTTACAATGTAGGGAAATGGAATACCCAAATTGTACACAGCAGGATCGCACAAATAATAGTATGGTAAATTACTGACTGACTTGCTTTTTTTCAATCATGTTGGTTAAAGAATTAATTTGGTCCAGACAATTGGAAATCTTGACATTAAATCATAAACAAGAATTACGACAATGGGAACTAAGGCTTCTAGAGAACAAATGCCTATAATAATATGCAGATATGTAAATTGACTATTGGAAAATGCACCAAATTAGATGTCAAAAGATAAAAAATAAACTTGGAGAGCATACCCCTGAGTCTACCCAGAAATTAGATTTTATATTCCAAACAGTTTACCCACTTCAAAAATTGTCACAAGAGTACTGCCACAGTGCTGGGTCATTGAACTTTGGTAGAACCTGTGCTGCCATTCATTCTCTACTGCCAATTGTGCACTTTACTTAGTGCCTACAGCTTTGCTTGGTAGTCTACTGTCGATTGGCAGCTTGCCAGTTGGGTGAAGTCCAAGGGTCATTTTTGCTCAGATTGGCATTCTAAGCTGAGACTATGAAAGTGTCATGCCAATAAATTACTGGCAGTAGGCATAGATTTTTCTCAAACTGGAAAAGAGTGGGAAAAGCTGTGTCTTACTGTTTTGGTGCATCAGTATGCACTGCTTTCAGGGTTCTTGGTGATTTAAGTTCCCAGACTTGGTGGGACTGATGTGGAGGTGGTGAAAGAAAGTTGGAAGGAAGTACAACTAAAAGCAGCCTTTTTGTTGTTAAACTTTGGATTGGGATAGATACAATTCTGAGGGAGCGGTGCCTGCATATGATAAGACATGAGGCGGGAGAAAGTGGGAAGGAAAGGAATCTTAACATCGAACAACGAGAAAGCAAAATTCAACACTGAGAGGATTAACAAAACATGTTTCTTTCAATGTTTAATTAGTTTGCTGTCAAATCTGTGGAAAATCAAGTGCAAACCTGCTTGCCACTTAGATATAATTACTGTAACTTAGTAAATATTAGCTCAAAGGATATTTTGCTTAACCCTGGACTGTCAGGATGTTTGTGTAAAAAAAAAAATAATTTTGCTGAGAGACATTTGTAGACATGCATTAAATCTAAGAATGAAAACATGGAGACATTTGACAGTAATAATGCCCCAACTGCCAGATTTGCACTTCAGATAACCCAGCAATACCCATTGCAAAGAGTTTATTCTGTGTAAGAACTTGTCCGTTCGTCTCCCCATGACTGCTGCCACTGAAATTGCACGGACCTCATTGAAACATACCTACCTGTAATCCTCATCTATGCTGTTACACCTTCCTTCACCTCCTGCCTCCACACCACTCCCTCTACACATTGGACTCTCACTAGAACCTTCAAAGGGTATCTATCTTCAGTCATCTGTGCACATGCCCTAATCACCAAATTCTTTTCACCTCCACCCCTCCCCATCTTACTACATGCAGGTCACTTCTTTTGACTTAAAAATTGGTCATTCTGCCCTTCCATCTGATAACCACCATCTTGCAGGCACTGTGGAGTCCAAAGTCACCTACCCCCTGCTTCTGTTCTTTTCATCGAAAACACTGAGAAACCAATTAAGATTGAATCTGTCATGGAAGGTATATGGGAGAAAAATAGGAGCTGTACAGAAAACAGTAAATTTCCATGCAATGGCAAAAATGCTGAAAGTAAAGAAGTGTAAAGAACAATGGACAGGAACAAATTAAAGAATTAAATAAAGAATTAGATGAAAAGAATGTAAGGGGGAAGGCACCTTTCATATTTGGCAAAATCGTTTCAATAACTCGTGAACTATTGTTGGGCTCAGATTGTTGGTCACGTCAGAAGTTAAGTGAAGAGCTGGCCTAGTTGCAGAGAGAAATCATTTGAAAATAAAAAGAGAAACTTGGGACATGTGTGCAGTTGTGATTGGAGCACTTGTGAAGGAAGCCTGAGTTGATGAAAAAAAACTGGCTTCACAACGGATTGAAGAAGGTGTTTACAGTTTGGAAACCGGCAGTCATAGAGTCTTACCACATAGCAGGAGACTATTCGGCCCATCATACCTGCGCTGATGCTTTGAAAGAGCTATCCAGTTAGTGCCACTCTCTTGCTCTTTCCCTGTAGCCCTGATAAGTTCAGGTATTTATCCAGGTCCCTTTTGAAAGTTGCAATTGAGTCTGCTTCCACCACCTTTCAGGCAGTGTATTCCAGGATATAACAACTCACTGTGTTTAAATAAAACATCCTCAGCTCTGCTTTATTTATTTTGGCGATTTCTTTAAAATAATAGTGATACTGCCTATTCCACAAATGACAGAGCTTAATCTGCTAACATTTTTTATGGAGATGATAGAAAGCCATTGACAGGTTATACTGAAAATAATTAATAACCCCCAGAAAATTTTGAATTTTGACACTTTAGCTGGTATATAACAAGCGCCAGTGTAGGTGACCATGATTCTTTTTATTTATTCATTTCCGGGATGTCGGTGTTGCTGGCAAGACCAGCATTTATTGCCTGTCCCTAATTGCCCTTGAGAAGGTGGTGCTGAGCTGCCTCCTTGAACCGCTGCAGTCTCTGTGGTGCAGGTACACCCACAGTGCTGTTAGGGAGGGAGTTCTAGGATTTTGACCCAGCAACAGTGAAAGAACGGCGATATATTTCCAAGTCAGGATGGTATGTGGCTTGGAGGAGAACTTCCAGACATCCAGGTGGTGGTGTTCCCATGTATCTGTTGGCTTTGTCGTTCCACATGGTAGCAGTTGTGGGTTTGGAATGTGCTGCCTAAGGAGCCTTGGTAAATTTCTGCAATGCATCTTGTAGATGGTACACACTGCTGCCACTGTTCATCGGTGGTGGAGGGAGTGAATGTTTGTGGAATGGGTGCCAATCAAGCATGCAGCTTTGTCCTGGATAGTGTCAAGCTTCTTGAATGTTGCTGGAGCTGCACTCAACAGGCAACTGGAGAGTATTCCATCACACTCCTGACTTGTGTCTTGTAGATGGTGGACAGGCTTTGGAAAATCAAGAAGTGACATACTCACCTCAGGATTCCTCAACTCTGACCTGCTCTTGTGCCATTGTATTTATATGGCTAGTCCAGTTCAGTTTCTGGTCAATGCTAACCGCCAGGATGTTGATAGTAGGGGATTCAGTGATGGTAATGTCATTTATTGTCAAGGGACAATGGTTATATTCTCTCTTGTCATGCCTGGCACTTGTGTAGCATGAATGTTACTTGCCACTTGTCAGCCCTAGCCTGGATATTGTCCAGCTTTGCTGCATTTGGACATGGACTGCTTCAGTATCAGAGCAGTTGCAAATGATGCTGAACATTGTGCAATCATCAGCGAACGTTCCCACTTCTGACCTTATGATGGAAGGATGGTCATTGATGAAGCAACTGAAGAGGTTGGGCCTAGGACAGTACCCTGAGGAACTCCTGTAGTGATGTCTTGGAACTGAGATAATTGTCCTCCACCAACCACAACCATCTTCCTTTGTGCTAGGTATGACTCCAACCAGTGGAGAGTTTTCCCCCTGATTCCCATTGCCTCCAGTTTTGCTAGTGCGCCTTGCTGCCACACTTGGTCAAATGCGGGCAGTCACTCTCACCTCACCTCTGGAGTTCAGCTCTTTTGCCCATGTTTGAACCAAGACTGTAATGAGTTCAGAAGCTGAATGACCCTGTTGCAAGTGAGCAGGTTATTGCTAAGCAAGTGTCGTTTGATAGCACTGTTGATAATCCCTTCCATCACTACTGATGATCGAGAGTAGACTGATGGGGTAGTAATTGGCCAGGTTGGATTTGTCCTGCTTTTTGTGTACAGGACATAGCTGGGCAATTTTCCACATAGCCGGGTAGATGCTAGCATTGTAGCTGTACTGGAACAGCTTGGCTCGTGGTGCGACATGTTCTGGAGCACAAGTCTGTAGTACTATTGCTGGAATATTGTCAGGACCCATAGCCTTTGCAGTATCCAATGCCTTCAGCCGTTTCTTGATATCACATAGAGTGAATCGAATTGGCTGAAGACTGGCACCTGTGATGGTCGGGATCTCTGGAGGAGGCCAAGATGGGTCATCCACTTGGCACTTCTGGCTGTAACTTGTTGCGAAAGCTTCATCCTCCCTGAGGAAAAGAAGAAAGAAAAATTTGCTTTTCTTAGTGCCTTTTATAATGTCTGGACATCCCAAAGCACTTCACAGCCAATGAAATACTTTGGAAGTGCGGTCACTGTTGTAATAAGGAAATGCAGCAGCCAGTTTGTGCAGACCAAGGTCCCAAAGTGACTAGAAAATCTGTTTCATTGGTGTTAGTTAAGTATATATTGGCTTGAACAACTGGGAAGAACTCTCCTGCTGTTTTTCAAAGTAGTGCAGTGGGAGCTGTTACGTTCACCTGAGATATCAGATGTCTGATCAAAAAGACAGCACTGACAGAACAGCACTCGCTCAGCACTGCAGTACGAGCTTAGATTTTTGTGCTCAAGCCTCTAGGGTGTGTCTCATACCCGCAGCATTCAGATTCCGAGGTGAGAGTGCTACCAGCTGAACCATGGCTGACAGTTTTCTAATGTGGGAATAGAAATGACATGGTGGCACCCTGGCTGAATCATTTCTTTCTTCTTGACCCAAAAACGCTAATGTCACCAAAACTGTCATTCCAACTCTACTGAGATTGTTCAACGCTTCTGAAAGTGCCTAAACATGGTGGTTTTCAAGTTAAAGCTGTTATGACATCTGAAGATCACAGTTTAAGTCCCATTCTGACGTGCTTGTTTCACTGCTGTATTTAATTGTATGGAGAAAAAGTGCTGACAGTTGTCCCTTAAATTTTATATTATCATTCTGTTTCTTAACAGATAGAAACCAGCCCCTGCATAGAGCTTACCAGAGGTTTAAGCACAAGAATCATTTAGATGTGACATGGCTGCATTCATATTTTTAGGGACAGGAGCAGGCCATTGAGCCCCTCGAGTCTGCTCTGCCATTCAGTTAGATCATTGCTGATTTGTGCATCAAATCCATAACCCTGCCTTTGATCCATTTCTTGATACCCGTATCCAATAAAAATCAGTTCATCTCAGTCTTAATATTTTCAATTGACACAGCATCCATTGGGGTGAGAGTTTCAAACTTCCATTATCTTTTCTGTTAAAAAGTGCATCCTGACTTCACTTAGTGAAGTCAGTGCCCTCAGTGTAATCTTAAGATTGTTCCCCCTTGTTTTGGATTCTCCCAGCAGAGGAAATAGGGTCAAGCTGCTGTATCCATTCATAATTTTGATCTCCCTTCAATTTTTTAAATTGTTGGTAATGGAAACTTTGGCCAGAATTTTCCAGCTCTGTGGTGGGGGGACCCGCCGCTGGAAATTCGGTAGTCCAACCAAAAGTCCATTGACTTCCAGCGGGACTGGATGATCCCGCCAGCAGGCAGAGTCGGAAATTCCTGCGCTATGTTTATGCATCCTGCATTTAACTCGGTACAGACTGGAAATCCAACAAAGGACTTGACTAGACTGTATTTCTCCATTCCGCAATAGATAGTGCATTCATCAACTCGGCTAGAATGAAAATTAGTAAAGAGCAACCTAAAGAGAGGGCTTTGAGTCCATATGACACAGTTATAGTCAATCATTGCCTGGCCCAGTTTGGACAGTGGACCCAGTGTCCAGAATTGCCTCATCATTCTGTGAATGCCAGAAAATGAGCCTGGGAACTGGTGTGGCCAATGGCCAGAATAGTCTCAATGCACAGGATAGTTTGTGAACTGAAAAGTAAAATAAAATCAGAAGATAGATTTCACGTTTTTTTTTAAGCAGACACTTTTTTTGTAGCCTTATTTAGAATGCCGCTGTGAAGCTCCAAGACATCGTTCAACCATCTGATTTTGAATGATTGGGAAACAGGCAAAATGGTGAAGGGCTGATCCTTTTAGAACAGTGGTCCAACCCCCACCCTCTTCCCCTTCCTCCAAAATTGTATTGAATAGAAGCAGAATCTCCAGACAAAGAAAGCTGTTTGGGTAATTTGATTCATCATTCCAGAATACCAACACCCCTATTTTCCATTGTAGCACCAAGCTGTTTCTTAAGCGAGTCTCGTCTCCTGGCCTCAGCCACCCTTTCTGGCAAAGCCTTTCCAGCTGCTGTTCATCCTCTGTGGAGAGAAATACTTTGTGGCATTTATCTCAAACTTGCCCTTCACAATTCCGAACTTGTGTGCTCCTGCCTGACTGCATTGAAGTCTGCCAAATTATGTGGCAGACATTATTAACAATAGTTCTATTAAGAATGAGTTCAGAGTGAAGTAGCACATCTGCCAGTTTAATGAGGGATGAATGCTATTTTCAATGCAGACATTTCTTGAGGAAATTGTAGCTGTATGTTTCTGCTCACCTGCCATCTGATGGTATTTGCTAGAGGTGCCGGTGCCATAACAACAGGTATGAAATCCTTATTGTTTTTGCCATCAGCCTTCCTGGCTAGGTTGAAAGAGGAAGAGTTATGGCATACTAGCGTAATTCAGAAGGTTAGCTTAATCAGAGGCAAAATTTAGCATAGCTTGACAAGCTTATTCCTGGTCGGAAATGTAGTTATTCATTTCTGGCTGGCAAATAAACAAATTTAAGGGATACTGTTGCATGAAATCTGAGCTGCTGCTTGTGTACAGGATACAGCAGGAACCAGGCGAGCAGCAAAGCCCTGGCTAGCTTTAGAAAAGGATTAACGAAACGCACAAATATGGTGCTTTCACATGCCTGGAATCCCACTTGCAGAGGCCAGCTGTGTCCAGAGCAAATTCAAAACAGATTCTGAAATGTAGTTTAGCGTCCAGTGCACTCATTTGGGTGGTTTGCTTTGCTATTATTGTTGCAACCCTCTGAGAACTCTGAATGCCGCCAGTCCTGGCCACTTGCACACTCCCAATTTCCATCACTCCATCATTGGTGGCTGTGTCTTCAGCTACCTGGGCCCTGAAGTTTGAAATTCCCTCCCTCAACTTTTCCATCCCTCTGTCTGCTCCTTAGAACCTAACTCTTTGACCAAGCTTTTGGTCACCCATCCTATTGATGATGGTGGCATAGTGGTAACATAACTGGACCAGCAATCCAGAGGCCCAGGCTAATGCTTCTTGGGACATGGGTTCAAAACTCATCATGGTAGCTGGTAGAATTTAAATTCAGTTAATGAAAAACAAGCCAGGTATTGAAAGCTAGCCGTTATGAAACTATCATTGTTGTAAAAACTCATTTGATTTAAGGGAAGGAAATCTGTCAACCTTCTGAAGAGTCATGGACTTGAAACATTAACTGTTTCTCTCTCCACACATGCTACCTGCCAGACCTGCTGAGTTTTTCCAGCATTTTTTTTTTGTTTTCAAATCTTTCTCCTTACCTCGTCTGGCCTACATGTGACTCTCAACCCATAGTAATATGGTTGACTCTTAACTTCCCTCTGAAATGGTGCCACTCAGTTCAAGGGCAGTTAGGTATGGCAACAAATGCTGGCTTTGTGAGTGACATTCACATCCCATGAAAGAATAAATTTTTTTAAAAAGTCACCTTAGGTGACTGTCAAATTTTGTTTGATACTGCTCCTGTGCAGTGCCTTGTGATAGTTTTGCTACATTAAAGATGCCTTATAAATGCCAGTTGTTGAATTGAAAGCAATCTAAAATTTGTCACCACTTGCACTCAAACCCAGTCCCTAAAATAATCTAGGCCAACCATGGGTGAGAGTTGATTGCACAGCCTATAAAAACTCCAACTCATCCAGAACTCTTCAACCAACCCTCCAGCATAAGACCCAAGGGATGAAAGACATCAGTAAAAAGGGGAGACTGGAGAAGCTGAGCTTGTTCTCCTTAGAACGGAGAAGATTCAAGGCAGATTATATAGAAGTGTTCAAAATCGTGGCAGGTTTTGCTAGAGTAAACATAGGAAAACTGTTCTCAGTGACAGAAGGGAAGTTACAGATTTAGGTAATTGGTAAAACGACTGGGGGCGAAATGAGGCAAAAATAATATGCTGTGATTTGTTGTTGTGATTTTAGAATAATTGGTGGCAGGAGTTAAATAATTTTCAAAGGGGAACTGGAGAAATACTTGAAGAGGAAAGAACAGGGAAATTGCAATGAGTCAAACTTAGATGACAAAAAATTGCAGTTGTGTCAAAATAGTTAACCAATCCCACCAACAGAATAGCAAAGCCCTTAGAACAATGCCCGTGATAAACTGAAATTTGCACTGGTAACTCTAGATTAGCTGAATTTGTCTAAGTTTGTTATATGACCGTACCGATCAATAAAAGCAGAGTTAAACCACAGAAGGACACAAAATCATGGAATCATGGAGCGCTGGGCAAGCCATCATTTGACATCGTGATCTCCCTGTGAAAGGACATGCAAAGCCTGCGAGTTTGGCTAAACCTGTGAGAAAGTTAAAAGTATTGTCAATTGGAGAGAAGGTGAAGTTGATACAGCAAGCAGAAATCTGCTGCAAAGCAGAAAGCGGACATTGTGAAGGAGTGGGAGATTCTATCATCAAGTTTGTCCACCATTATGAAACACAAGGTGCACATCTTGGAACAGTATGCACCACGAGACATTTTTATTGCAGATGAAACTGGACTGTTTTACTGTCTTTTGCCAGACTGCTCTTTGATATTTAAAGATGTAACCTGTAATGGTGGAAAGCAGAGCAAGAAACATGTCACTGCTATGGTCTGCGTCAACATGAATGACAGTGTAAAGCTGTTGCTTCTTGTGATAGTAAAGTCCAAAAAACCATGTTGCTTCGTGAATGTCAAGACACTATCCACGCAGTATGATGCTAGCAAAACTGCCTGGTGACCTCCAGCGCGTTTGAAGCGTGGATCAGGAAATTGAACAAAATGTATCTGTAAAGGAAAAAGAAGATTGTCATCATTGCAGACAATTGCCCCACGCACCCCGACGTCGCTGGTCTCACAAGCTTCAAGCTGATGTTCTTGCCTACCAACGTTATGGCCAAGCTCCAGCCAACGGATCTTTTGTGTGTGTGTGTGTGTGTGTGTGTGTGTGTGTGTGTGTGTGTGTGTGTGTGTGTGTGTGTGTGTGTGTGTGTGTGTGTGTGTGTGTGTGTGTGTGTGTGTGTGTGTGTGTGTGTGTGTGTGTGTGTGTGTGTGTGTGTGGGGGGGGGGGGGGGGGTTGGTGAAAACCCACTACTGATGGCAGCTGAGCTCCCAGGTTATTGAAGCCATCGATAAGAAGCAGGAGTACAGTCCAACTGTTCTAGAGGCGATGTTCATAAAGAAGAAGGTGTGGAGGATGATGAAGGAAGCCACAATTGTCAACTACTTCCATCACACGGGGTACAAACAGGTTACAAATGCACATGATGTCGATAACGAGGAGGAGCAAGGTGAGGCCAACCAACCCGACGATGAGGCACTTTTTGCTTGCCTGCGGGAGGCTGGCATGGAGCTTCCAACAGAGACAACCATGGAGGTAGATGATGCTATATGCTGCACCACAGAACTGAGAGATGATGCGGTTGTAGTGCAGTATGTTCTTCAACTGCCTGTTTTGCTAGCTGATGCCAGAGAGGCTGGAGAGCTGCTCCGGGATTTCGCACTGCAGCATGAAAATACATATGACTGCATTGATGACATTGTATCGGGTCCATCCAAAGACGGCATGCTAAGCAGAAAAAGACTATGGAGTTTTTCCGGAGCTAAATCCCAACATTTTTCAATGCAAAGCTCCTGCCTTTTTCAAGATCAGGCCATTTTTTTTAATTCATTCACTCGATATGGGCTTCGCTGGCTGGGCCAGCATTTATTGCCCATCCCTAATTGCCCTTGAGAAGGTGGTGGTGAGCTGCCTTCTTGAACTGCTGCAGTCCATGTGGTGTAGGGACACCCACAGTGCTGTTAGGAAGGGAGTCCCAGGATTTTGACCCATCGACATAAGGGGTGAAAAAATTGATTAAAGGCTTTTTCACATATTTGCTACTTCACTGTGTTTTCATTTGGCATTTGAATCTCTTGTTTTTGACATAGACCACATCTGCAGACATATTGGGTTACGTAGACATGAATTCGTATGGGAATGGGGCCTCCTCAACTATTATAAAGCTGTGCTTATCATGGATTTGACTTGTAATGATTTCACTGTAATTGGACAGCGCTCCAAAAGAACTGGCGCAAGCATGGTGGGCTGAATGGCCTCCTTTCGTGCTGTATCATTCGGTGATTCCACATATCCTGCCTCTCCCTCAGTAGGTAAATTCTTGACCTTTTACTTGCTCACTCAGATCAGTAACTCATCCTCTCGAGGATGGTAGCTGCATATTGTTCCAAAGTGTTACTTCCCAGGTAATTATTTTAGCATTTTTTTAAGGTGTAATGCACAAGTTATTGATGGAGCTGTATTAAGCTTCCTTCCCAAGTCTATAAATCAGGTAATCCCTAAACACCGCAGCTATTCTTTCAGACAAATGAAGTGACTCCAGAAACACATTGGCAATGGTAAAGTGGTATTGTGTGTCAGCTTGTAAATATGTTCTGGCACACAACTTTTCACAGTGTGATTATGAACTGCAGTAAGTCATCACTATTATTCTCACTGCACTTAATTATCACTGCCTGGTCTCCTTCCAACACCTAGGGAATAGTTCCAAGTCCTAAGCTGTTCCTGACTTTGGCCCAAACTAGCAATACTTTTGCTAGTCTGCTGAAATACATTGGGTTGACAGAACAATGGAATAGGAAAAGGCCATATGACTGCTCGAACCTGTTCTGTCATTGAATAGGATCGTGGCTGATCTTTGACCTCAACTTCATTTTCCTGTCCGACCTCCTATTCCCTTGATTCTTTTAGAATCCAAAAATCTCTTATTCTGAGCCCTGAATACACTGAATGGCTGAGTATCCACAGCCCTCTGAGAGGGAATTCTAAAGTCCCACAGCTCCTGAGTGAAGAAATTTCTCCTCGTCTCAATCCTAAATGGCTGACCTCCTATCCTGGGTCTTTGTGCCCTAGTTCTAGACTCTGCAGCTGGGGACAAACAGCCTCGTAGCATCTACCCTGTCAAACCCTCTCAAAATATTATGTTTCAATGAGATCAACCCTCATCCTTCTAAACTTTCCAGAAATATAGGTCCCTTCTACTCTTTTTTTTTTCCTGCTGGTTCAGTATGTGGAGAACCATGAAGGGTTGTTGATATGGGTGAGGAACACCTTGCCATAAGATCATCATCGTGCTGGTCTGATGAACAGCCAAGCTGAATTTCTTATGATCTGTGGAAAAACATTGGGGTAGACATAGACATTATACAAAAGGCACGATAGTAAATCAGAAGCCCACTCTGCATTTCTCTCTTGATTTCTATTTCCACAGCCATGCTGAATTGTCCAAAATAGCGCACTTGATTTGGTAATGTCTTTGTGAGTGACTTCAGTGTAAATGGCAGTCAGTTATCCCCCATTTAGATAAAGGAGATTTCTCTTGATATCTCTTGATGGTGTAGGTGGTGAGGAATGTACGTAACTTGTCCCCATTTTGCTATTTTTCAGCTTTGAAGCTTCGTGCCCTGATCTTTGTAACTGATGTGTTGAGTGCCTGAAGCTGAGCAGTAATCAGCCATGGAAAATGACCAAAGTACAACGACGTCAACCACAACGACAACAGTCAGCACGTCGCCCAGAACACAGGCACCACAAATCTCAGTCTACAGCAGTTCTGATAGACAAGCTGTTCAAGTATGTAGCTGTGATACTGTTTGGCCAGTATAGTTCTATTACAAAGGTCCTGAATTGCACATGGTGGGATTACATCTGAAGTGGAAGTCAGGGCAGAGAACCAAGATTTATAAAGAATTTGTATCACATATGTGGACTAAATATATGCCACATAGATTATATCCTTCTGATTGTTGAGATGATTAGAAGCATTTCCACACGATGATAGCGCTCAGCTTCCGCACCCCCCCCCCCCAACCACCGCCCACCCCATTTCTGCTATGCAATGAACTATAAACATCTGTTTTCAACTCTGTTAGGTTCTTCTGGTCACATCTGTCCAAGTTTAACTGGCTGCATAAACACGGATGAAGAGGAAAAGAACTTGCATTTCTATGGCGCATTTCACGATATCAGAATGTCCCAAAGTGCTTTAAAGCCCTGAAGTCCCTTTTGAAGCATGGTCACTGTCATAATGGAAGAAACACAGCAAGATCCCACAAACAGAAATAAGTTAACTAGTCAGATAACCTGCTTCAGTGATGTTGGTTGAAAGATAGATGTTGCCCAAAGCACTGGGAATAATTCCTCTAGTTTTCCTTGAAATAGTGCTACCAGATCTTTTTACATTCATTTGAAGGGGCAAACAGGGCCTTGGTTTTTAACATCTCATCCAAAAGATGGCACCTGTAAGAGTGCACCACACCCTCAGTACTGCACTGGGCATCGCAATCTGACTTTTGTGTTCTAATCTCTGGAGTGGGGCTTGAACTCTCAATCTTAGGGTTTAGAGGCTTGTGCGCTGCCAACTTAGCTACAGTTGACAACTAGATAGTTGGATGCAGTTAGAAATAACCATAACCAGGACAGATATCTCATATGTTTAGCTAGTAGTTTCTGAGAGTGGTGTGATGGTGAAATAAGCTCCCTTGGTATCAGTTGCTTTCTAAACATTTTTAGTTGCTAGATTCCAGCTTTCCCTGGGGCTTGATATTTGAGACCAAACTTTGAATAAGTTAATTTATTTCCACGTCCACTAAATGTTATTATAAACCGATCTATACCAGTGGGAATGTAAGTGCAGGTTTGATCTTTCTTTTTGATATTTACATTTGTTCCAGGACTAGAGAGCAAGATTCAGGTCCAGAAATAACAAAGGGCCCAGTTTTTCCACATTCATCAACCCTTTTCAAAAAGGGGGCAGGGAATATTTTGTTCGTAATATGATAAGCAATATTATGGTTTTAACAAGACATTACTTGGAGAGAGGGAAAATATATCTGCTCAAGGCCGTGTTTTGTTTATTCTCAGGCTGATCAGACTGGTTTTCAGTGCGAGGCCCGTGGACACAATTGTTTTTTCTTCATACGAAGGCCTACATTCAAATTCTTGATAAGTCAAAGTTTTCTTTTGCTCTAGTTTGAAGGAAACAAGTTTTTGAATTCAATGGAGTGTTAAGTGAACTGTTTTATTCTCAGTGGATGGAGTTAGGATACATAATTTAATTCAATGGTGGAACAGGTTCAAGTGGCTGAGTGGACCCCTCTTGTTCCTAATGTTCTCTTTTAACCCTTAAAGGACTGAACTGCCCTTACGTTTTTTTCTAATTGAAGAATGTAGGTGGAGGGCCAAGGTTGATAGATGGGACAAGTCATTTGGGTCCAGGTCACTACACTTCCACAGTTTGCTAATATACCTGTAGGCTGTGCAAATTTCCTTTTCTGCAAGGATCAAAGTGATGATAAATCACTGGCTCAATCTATAATACTGAATAGCACCAAAGTTAAGAGTACGATGAGATAAATCATCATCGATCTTTGAAGGTGGCAGAACATAATGTGAGAGTGGTTAGTAAAGCATATGGAATCTTTTGTTTTCATAAATAGAGGCATTGGGTACAAAACAGCGATGTTATTGTTGAACTATATAAAGCTCTGGTTAAGCCCCAACTAGAGTATTTTGTCCCATTATGGTCACCACAGCTCAGGAAGGTCCTTGAGAGGGTGCAGAGGAGATTTGTCTGCGTGGTTCCAGGAATGGAGGTGGTGGTGGTGGGGGGGGAGGGTTAGCTACAAGGTTAAGTTGGAAAGGTTAGGATTGTTCCGCTTGGAGAAAAGGAGATTGAGGGGTGATTAGGACAGGCTTAGATAAAGTAGCAAGGAAAATCTCTTCCCATTATTTTTTTCATTCATTCTTGGGATATGGACCTCGCTGGCTAGGCCAGCATTTATTGCCCATCCCTAATTGCTTTTGAGAAGTTGGTGTTGAGTTGTCTACTTGAACCGCTGCAGTCCATGTGGCGTAGGTACACCCACAATGCTGTTAGGGAGGGAGTTCCAGGATTTTGACCCAGCACCAGTGGAGGAACTGCGATATATTTCCAAGTCAATATGGTGTGTGGATTGGAGGGGAACTTCCAGTTGGCGCTGTTCCCATACATCTGTTGCCTTTGCCCTTCTAGATGGTAGTGATTGTGGGTTTGGAAGGTGCTGTCTAAGGAGACCTGTTGATTTCCTGTAGCACATCTTGTAGGTGGTACACACTGCTGCCACTGTTTGTCGGTAGTGGAGGAAGTGAATGTTTGTAGATGGAGTGCCAATCAAGCAGTCTGCTTTGTCCTGGATGGTGTCAAGCTTCTTGAGTGTTGTTGAAGCTGCACTCATGCAGGCAAGTGGAGAGTATTCCATCACACTCCTGACTTGTGCTTTGTAGATGGTGGACAATCTTTGGGGAGTCAAGAGGTGAGTGACTCGCCACAGGATTCCTAGCCTCTGACCGGCTCTTTTAGCCACAGTATTTATATGGCTAGTACAGTTCAGTTTCTGGTCAGTGGTAACCCCCAGGATTTTGATAGTGGGAATTGCTGCCTTGATGTCGAGAGCAGTCACTCTCAAGTCACTTTGTTTGTTGATGGCACAAGGACTAGCGGAGACAGATTTAAGATTTTGAGTAAGTGACGTAGGGGGAATGTGAGGTAGAACTTTCTTACACAATGAGTGGTAATGACCTGGAAATTGCTGCCCACGAGGGTGGTGAAGTGGAAACATTCAATGATTTCAAAAGGAAGTTGGATTGGCACTTGAAGGAAATAAACTTGCAGGGCTATGGGTACCAAGCAGGGGACTGACTGGATTGCTCCATAGGGAGCTGGCATGGTCTCAATGGGCCAAATAGCCTCTGCCTGTGCTGTAAATGTCTCTTTGTAGTGCTCAGGAAAGATCAAACTTGCAGAAGAAATAGTGGTGGGAGCAGATCATGCTGCCCGACGAGCCTGCTCTGTCATTCAATATGACCATGACTGATTTTGGGCTTCAACTCCACTTTCCCACCTGTTCCCCATAGCCTGGGAGACCAAAGGTCTGTCTATACCAGCCTTATGTATTCAATGGGGGAGCATCCAGACCCCTTTGGAGTAGAGAATCCCAAAGATTCACAATCCTTTGAGTGAAGTAAATTTATTTACAGCTTTATACTAATTTACATTAGTGTGTTCAATAGGTTGATGTGATGCACTTAGTGTGTGGGTGAAGAGATCTAGCATGCTTCCCGCTTTTTTTGTGCTTTTCATTTTTGACCCACATAGCTGAGTAGCAGCAATGCGAAAAGGGGAGCTGAATGCGCAAGCCTCTCCCTATCAGTACACAACCTTTCCATCGGCAAGTCCTCAGCTGTGCTTCCTGATGGAGGCACACGGAAACTGGGTCCTCATGGCTCCAGGCTAAGGCTTCCGAGGAACTCAGAGGAGGTTTGGCCCTTAGACATGCAGTGTGCAGGCCCATTGGCATTTGGATACTCTGGCACTCGCAAACCAAACTCCCAGCTCAGGGCGAATATCTCCGCTACCTTGTGGATACTGTGGGAGGGTTGAAAGCTAATGGAGGAAACACTGATATAAAAAAAACCTGGAGTGGAGCCCAGAAGTGGACTGATGTTTAAATATGTCATCTTTCCATCAACTCCTGCAACCAAGCTGGCGCTAAATGTGGTGCTTTGTATTCCTTTGGCCCCAACTGGAGAGATCGAGAGGAGGACCCTGATGTTTGGACAGCCCATGCAGGGTCTCCATAAATTTTGCCCAGGCTTGCCTCCTGGCAAGGACGCCGGTGTATCACTACAGAGCATGAACAAAACACATGAGATAGCAGTTACAAGTCCCAGTTATAAGCCCAACCTGACTGATGTAGAGAACGAATGCTACGACTGTTTCCGACAGTGGGTGGGACCATCGCGCCCCACTGGTCAGCCACCGCCTACCTCAAATTGGACAGCCCTTGACTAATAAGCTGCTGACTCACCACCTGCTACATTGGCTGCTTGGAGCTTAACAAGTGCTCAACAAGTGGATGGAATCAATCGCACCCGTCAAGCAAATGAAACAAACAAAAAGGAAGAAGATGCCAGTTCTTTGATAAGCAATTTGGAATGTCAGGACCATGTGCATGGGACTGACAGATGACTTGCAGCTGGTCGATAATGCGCACAAGATGGCTGTGATCAACATGGAACTTGATAGCCTTCTATTATTGATTTATTTGCTTATATTATCATGGAACTTGATAGACTGAACATTAACATAGCTTAAACAAAAACAGAATTATCTGGAAAAACTCATCAGGTCTGGCAGCATCGGCGGAGAAGAAAAGAGTTGACGTTTCGAGACCTCATAACCCTTCAGCAGAACTGGGTGAATCCAAGGAGATGGGTGACATATAAGCTGGTTTAAGGTGCGGGGGCGGGGAGGGGTGGGGTGGGGGTGGTTGGGTAGGGTGAGAGAAGTGGAGGGGGGTGGTGTGGTTGTAGGGACAAGTAAGCAGTGATAGGAGCAGATAATCAAAAGATATCACAGACAAAAGAACACAGGTGTTGAAGTTGGTGATATTATCTAAACGAATGTGCTAATTAAGAATGGATGGTAGGGCACTCAAGGTATAGCACTAGTGGGGGTGGGGTGGAAAGGCTACCAGGGCATAAAAGATTTAAAAATAATGGAAATAGGTGGGAAAAGAAAAATCTATATAAATTATTGGAAAAAACAAAAGGAAGGGGGAAGAAACATAAAGGGGGTGGGGATAGAGGAGAGAGTTCAAGATCTAAAGTTGTTGAATTCAATATTCAGTCTGGAAGGCTGTAAAGTGCCTAGTCGGAAGATGAGGTGTTGTTCCTCCAGTTTGCGTTGGGCTTCACTGGAACTATGCAGCAAGCCAAGGACAGATGTGGGCAAGAGAGCAGGGTGGAGTGTTAAAATGGCAAGCGACAGGGAGGTTTGTGTCATTCTTGCGGACAGATCGCAGGTGTTCTGCAAAGCGGTCGCCCAGTTTACGTTTGGTCTCTCCAATGTAGAGGAGACCGCATTGGGAGCAACGAATGCAGTAGACTAAGTTGGGGGAAATGCAAGTGAAATGCTGCTTCACTTGAAAGGAGTGTTTGGGACCTTGGATGGTGAGGAGAGAGGAAGTGAAGGGGCAGCAGTTGCATCTTTTGTGTGGGCATGGGGGGATGCTATAGGTGGGGGTTGAGGAGTAGGGGGTGAAGGAGAAGTGGACCAGGGTGTCCCGGAGGGAACAATCCCTACGGAATGCCGCCAGGGTGGGTGAAGGGAAGATGTGTTTGATGGTTCCATCATGCTGGAGTTGGTGGAAATGGCGCTGGATGATCCTTTGAATGCGGAGGCTGGTGGGGTGATAAGTGAGGACAAAGGGACCCTATCATGTTTCTAGGAGGGAGGAGAAGGCGTGAGGGCGGATACGCAGGAGATGGGCCGGACACGGTTGAGGGCCCTGTCAATGACCGTGGGTGAAAAACCTCGGTTAAGGAATAAGGAGGACATGTCAGAGGAACTGTTTTTGAAGGTAGCATCATCAGAACAGATGCGACGGAGGTGAAGGAACTGAGAGAATAGAATGGAGTCCTTACAGGAAGCGGGTTGTGAGGAGCTGTAGTCGAGGTAACTGTGGGAGTCGGTAGGCTTGTAATGGATATTGGTGGACAGTCTATCACCAGAGATTGGGACAGAGAGGTCAAGGAAGGGAAGGGAAGTATCAGAGATGGACCATGTAAAAATGATGGAGGGCTGGAGATTGGAAGCAAAATTAATAAGTTTGTCCAAGTCCCGATGAGAGCATGAAGCAGCACCGAAGTAATCATTGATGTACCGAAGAAAGAGTTGTGGAAGGGGGCCAGAGTAGAACTGGAACAAGGAATGTTCCACATACCCCATAAAGAGACAGGCATAGCTGGGGCCCATGCGGGTACCCATAGCCACACGTTTTATTTGGAGGAAGTGAGAGGAGTTGAAGGAGAAATTGTTCAGCGTGAAAACAAGTTCAGCCAGACGGAGGAGAGTAGTGGTGGATGGGGATTGTTTGGGCCTCTGTTCAAGGAAGAAGCTGAGGGCCCTCAGAGCATCTCGGTGGGGGATGGAGGTGTAGAGGGATTGGATGTCCATGGTGAAGAGGAAGCGGTTGGGGCCAGGGAACTGGAAATTGTTGATCTGACGTAAGGTGTAAGAGGAATCACGGATGTAGGTGGGAAGCGACTGGACAAGGGGAGAAAGAAGGGAGTCAAGATAACGAGAAATGAGTTCCATGGGGCAGGAACAAGCTGACACGATCGGTCTACAGGGACAGTTCTGTTTGTGGATTTTGGCTAGGAGTTAGAAGTGGGCCATCCGAGGTTGGGCGAGTATCAGGTTGGAAGCTGTGGGAGGAAGATCCCCAGAGGAGATGAGGTCAGTGACACTCCTGGAAACAATGACTTGATGTTCAGTGGTGGGGTCATGGTCCAGGGAGAGGTAGGAGGAAGTGTCTGCGAGTTGACGCTCAGCCTCCACGAGACAACAACAGCACCACCCTTGTCAGCGGGTTTGATGACAATGTTGGGGTTTGACCTGAGAGAATGGATTGCAGTAAGTTCAGAGAGAGACAGATTAGAATGGGTGAGTGGAGCAGAGAAATTGAGATGACTAATGTCGCGCCGACAGTTCTCAATGAAAAGATCAAGAGAAGGTAAGAATCCAGAGGGAGGGGTCCAGGTGGAGGGAGAATATTGGAGGTGGGTAAAAGGATCCGTTGAACGGGGAGAGGACTCCTGCCCATAGAAGTGAGCCCGGAGATGAAGACGGCGGAGGAAGAGTTCAGCATCATGCCGAGCCCGAAATTCATTGAGATGAGGGTGTAAGGGTATGAAACTAATTCCTTTGCTGAGGACTGAACGTTCAGCATCGGAGAGGGGAAGGTCAGGGGGTATAGTGAATACACGGCCGGGGCTGGGATTGGAAGATGGGGTGGGGACGGAGGGACAGGCAGGGGTGGAGGGTCCTAGATGAGTGTTGGTGTCGATGAGTTGTTGGAGCTTGCATTCCTTAGCACTTGAGAGAAAGAGAAAAAGTTTCTTGTTGAGGCGTTGATGAGACGAAGAATAAAATGAAACTGGGGGCATGTGCAGCTTTGAAAAAGGGTGCGGTGGTGCTGCTGGAGGGAGAGGTCGAGTGTGTTCATATGGCGGCGCATGGCACTGAGTGTGGATCTCAGAATGTGACGGGAGCAGCAGTCCGAGAAATGTTTTTTGTCCCGGAGATACCTGTAACCCTGGGTGGGTTCAAAACAAGAGGGATGGAATTTCAGTTGAAATCCACATGGGGTAAGTCAGAGATGGAGACAGTCACTGAGAAAGGAGATATGGCTGTGAAAGCGGGTTTTAGTAAACACCTTGTCAAACACCAGGAGAGAAATGGAAAGCAATGAAGGTGAACAAGGCAAAAGAGAGATACGGAAATCTTGTCACAGAGAGGAACAGAACTTCTTCAAGGTAGGCATTCCTTGAAGAGGAGTGGCAGTCAATTAAAGAAGGAGATAAAAACAAAAAACTGCGGATGCTGGAAATCCAAAACAAAAACAGAATTATCTGGAAAAACTCAGTAGGTCTAGCAGCATCGGCGGAGAAGAAAAGAGTTGACGTTTCGAGTCCTCATGACCCTTCAACAGAACTGAGTGAATCTTAGGAAAGGGGTGAATATAAGCTGGTTTAAGGTGGGGGGGCGGGGTTGGGGGGCAGATGGGGGGAGAAGTTTGGGGGGGGTGGTGGTGTGGTGTGGTTGTAGGGACAAGCAAGCAGTGATAGGAGCAGATAATCAAAAGATGTCACAGACAAAAGAACAAAAGAACACAGGCGTTGATGGTGATATTATCTAAACGAATGTGCTAAATAAGAATGGATGGTAGGGCACTCAAGGTACAGCTCTAGTGGGGATGGGGTGGAATGGCTAGCAGGGCATAAAAAATTAAAAAATAATGGAAATAGGTGGGAAAAGAAACATCTATATAAATTATTGGAAAGAAACAAAAGGAAGGGGGAAGAAACAGAAAGGGGGTGGGGATGGAGGAGGGAGTTCAAGATCTAAAGTTGTTGAATTCCGTATTCAGTCCGGAAGGCTGTAAAGTGCCTAGTCGGAAGATGAGGTGCTGTTCCTCCAGTTTGCGTTGGGCTTCACTGGAACAATGCAGCAAGCCAAGGACAGACATGTGGTCAAGAGAGCAGAGTGGAGTGTTAAAATGGCAAGCGACATGAAGGTTTGGGTCATTCTTGCGGACAGACCGCAGGTGTTCTGCAAAGCGGTCGCCCAGTTTACATTTGGTCTCTCCAATGTAGAGGAGACCGCATTGGGAGCAATGAATATAGTAGATTAAGTTGGGGGAAATGCAAGTGAAATGCTGCTTCACTTGAAAGGAGTGTTTGGGCCCTTGGACGGTGAGGAGAGAGGAAGTGAAGGGGCAGGTGTTGCATCTTTTGCGTGGGCATGGGGTGGTGCCATAGGTGGGGGTTGAGGAGTGGGGGGTGAAGGAGAAGTGGACCAGGGTGTCCAGGAGGGAACAATCCCTACGGAATGCCGCCAGGGGGTTGAAGGGAAGATGTGTTTGGTGGTGGCATCATGCTGGAGTTGGCGGAAATGGCGGAGGATGATCCTTTGAATGCGGAGGCTGGTGGGGTGATAAGTGTGGACAAGGGGGACCCTATCATGTTTCTAGGAGGGAGGAGAAGGCGTGAGGGTGGATGCGCGGGAGATGGGCCGGACACGGTTGAGGGCCCTGTCAACGACCGTGGGTGGAAAACCTCGGTTAAGGAAGAAGAGGACATGTCATAGGAACTGTTTTTGAAGGTAGCATCATCAGAACAGATGCGACGGAGGCGAAGGAACTGAGAGAATGGAATGGGGTCCTTACAGGAAGCGGGTTGTGAGGAGCTGTAGTCGAGATAGCTGTGGGAGTCGGTAGGCTTGTAATGGATATTGGTGGACAGTCTATCACCAGAGATTGAGACAGAGAGGTCAAGGAAGGGAAGGGAAGTGTCAGAGTTGGATCATGTGAAAATGATGGAGGGGTGGAGATTGGAAGCAAAATTAATAAATTTTTCCAAGTCCCGACGAGAGCATGAAGCAGCACCTAAGTAATCATCGATGTACCGGAGAATGAGTTGTGGAAGGGGTCCAGAGTAGGACTGGAACAAGGAATGTTCCACATACCCCATAAAGAGACAGGCATAGCTGGGGCCCATGCAGGTACACATAGCCACACGTTTTATTTGGAGGAAGTGAGAGGAGTTGAAGGAGAAATTGTTCAGTGTGAGAACAAGTTCAGCCAGACGGAGGAGAGTAGTGGTGGATGGGGATTGTTTGGACCTCTGTTCCAGGAAGAAGCTGAGGGCCCTCAGACCATCCTGGTGGGGGATGGAGGTGTAGAGGGATTGGATGTCCATGGTGAAGAGGAAGCGGTTGGGGCCAGGGAACTGAAAATTGTTGATGTGATGTAAGGTGTCAGAGGAATCACGGATGTAGGTGGGAAGCGACTGGACAAGGGGAGAAAGAAGGGAGTCAAGATAACGAGAAATGAGTTCTGTGGGGCAGGAGCAAGCTGGCACGATCGGTCTACAGGGATAGTTCTGTTTGTGGATTTTGGCTAGGAGTTAGAAGTGGGCCATCCGAGGTTGGGCGAGTATCAGGTTGGAAGCTGTGGGAGGAAGATCTCCAGAGGAGATGAGGTCAGTGACACTCCTGGAAACAATGGCTTGATGTTCAGTGGTGGGGTCATGGTCCAGGGAGAGGTAGGAGGAAGTGTCTGCGAGTTGACGCTCAGCCTCCGCGAGATAGAGGTCAGTGCACCAGACAACAACAGCACCACCCTTGTCAGCAGGTTTGATGACAATGTTGTGATTGGACCTGAGGGAACGGAGTGCAGTAAGTTCAGAGAGAGACAGATTCAAATGGGTGAGAGGAGCAGAGAAATTGAGACGACTAATGTCACGCCAATAGTTCTCAATGAAAAGATCAAGAGAAGGTAAGAATCTAGAGGGAGGGGTCCAGGTTGAATGAGAATATTGGAGGTGGATAAAAGCATCCGTTGAACGGGGAGAGGACTCCTGCCCAAAGAAGTGAGCACGGAGACGAAGACGGCGGAAGAAAAGTTCAGCATCGTGCCGAGCCCGAAATTCATTGAGTTGAGGGCGTAAGGGTATGAAAATAAGTCCTTTGCTGAACACTGAACGTTCAGCGTTGGAGATGGGAAGGTCAGGCGGTATAGTGAATACACGGCCGGGGCTGGGATTGGAAGATGGGGTGGGGACGGAGGGACAGGCAGGGGTAGAGGGTCCTAGATGAGTGTTGGTGTCGATGAGTTGTTGGAGCTTGCGTTCCTTAGCACTTGAGAGAAAGAGAAAAAGTTTATTGTTGAGGCGTTTGATGAGCCAAAGAATAAAATGAAACTGGGGGCACGTGCAGCTTTGAAAAAGGGTGCGGCGGTGCTGCTGGAGGGAGAGGTCGAGTGTGTTCATATGGCGGCGCATGGCACTGAGTGTGGATCTCAGAATGTGACAGGAACAGCAGTCCGAGAAACGTTTTATATCCTGGAGATACCTGTAATCCTGGGTGGGTTCGAAACAAGAGGGATGGAATTTCAGTTGAAATCCACATGGGGTAAGTCGGAGACGGAGACAGTCACTGAGAAAGGATATATGGCTGTGAAAGCGGGTTTTAGTAAACACCTTGTCAAACACCAGGAGAGAAGTGTAAAGCAATGAAGGTGAACAAGGCAAAAGAGATACGGAAATCTTGTCACAGAGAGGAACAGAACTTCTTCAAGGTAGGCATTCCTTGAAGAGGAGTGGCAGTTAATTAAAGAAAGAGATAAAAGCAAAAAACTGTAGATGCTGGAAATCCAAAACAAAAACAGAATTACCTGGAAAAGCTAAGCAGGTCTAGCAACATCAGCGGAGAAGAAAAGAGTTAACGTTTCGAGTCCTCATGACTCTTCAACAGAACTGAGTGAATCTTAGGAAAGGGGTGAAATATAAGAAATATAAACTGGTTTAAGGTGGTGGGTGGAGGGAGAAGTGGGGTTGTGGTGTGGTTGTAGGGACAAGCAAGCAGTGATAGGAGCAGATAATCAAAAGATGTAACAGACAAAAGAACAAAAGAACACAGGCGTTGATGGTGGTGATATTATCTAAATGAATGTGTTAATTAAGAATGGATGGTAGGGCACTCAAGGTACAGATCTAGTGGGGGTGGGGTGGAAAGACTAGCAGGGCATAAAAGATTTAAAAATTATGGAAATAGGTGGGAAAAGAAAAATCTATATAAATTATTGGACAAAACAAAAGGAAGGGGGAAGAAACAGAAAGGGGGTGGGGATGGAGGAGGGAGTTCAAGATCTAAAGTTGTTGAATTCAATATTCAGTCTGGAAGGCTGTAAAGTGCCTAGTCGGAAGTTGAAGAGCTGTTCCTCCAGTTTGCGTTGGGCTTCACTGGAACAATGCAGCTTAACATAGCTTCTCTTCAAGAGACAAGGCTCACTGAGAGCGATCGCTGAAAAAAAGTTACATGTTCATGTAGACTTTGCTGTAAGGAATTTGCTGACCTCAATGATAGAACCCCTTAAAACTTGGTTGAAAATGTATTCTACTTATCTGCCTCTGAACTCGCTGGGCCAGTTGACCTCATAAATATCAATGCTTCAACACTGTTCCGCTACAGACATGAAAGACAAGTTTTACAAGGAGCTTGACACTGCTTTCAGCAAAATCTGTAAGTCAGAACATCTTTAGCTAATGGGGGATTTCAGTGCAAGGGGGCATGGACCATGAGTCATGAGCCTCCTGTCTCAGATATCACGGCCAATGAAGGATAAATGAAAATGGACAGAGACTACTTGTGCTTTGTTTCTACCATAAGCTTTGTGTAACTACAAATACCACTTTCTTTCAGAACAAGCCATGCTATAAGGTGTCTGGAGATTTCCAAGAACAGGCATTGGTACCAGCTGGACCTTGACATAGCTTCCTGACAAGAGACAAGCTCACTGAGAGTGGATCACTGAAAGAAAAATGTCATACCTTCATCTGGCAGGGAAAGAGCTCAGAGGAAACTCGTGAGCCGGGTGTAAACTTTGCCGGACGCGACTCTCTTAACAGCATTCTCAACACGAGCAGCCACCCCAGCGCTAACTGTGATACAAATCACTCCCTGGTATGCCCCACAGTTAGGATGCAACCCTTGAAGCTTTTTCATGCAAAGCAGAATGGCCTTCCTTGTATCAACATCAGCCATACTGCCTACCCAGACGTGAACCAACAGTCCCACACCTTGATTGAACGGGCACTTTCTGGTCTTTCCACAAAGAGTGCAGAAACAAAGTCAAACATATTTCCAGACACCACCTACAGTGCCACACTCTCAAAGTCTGCGAAGCAAGAGCAGAAAGCACTTGACTGATTTGTGGTAAACATCACTTTAATGTAATCTGTCATTGAAGCCAAGTGATCTGCTGTCATTAATTACATGAGCGATCTGGGAGAGAAGACTTTGAATGCGCTAAGAGTTGCATGAAGTAAAGTCCAGCAGCCTGCTAGACGCTGTGCCAATGGCTACTGGTTACAACTCTGCCAGAATATCCAGATGTCCTTTGACATGGAATGCCAGGGACACATGATGGGAACAAAACAGCAATAGGTCCATTAGCAAAGACAAGGGCTCCATTGAAAACAAAGGCAGGGAGATCATCACCAACTGCAATAAACAATTGGAGGGATGGGTGGAACGCTACCTTGTTATGTTCTAGGGAGAACACGATCACCATGAAAGCTCTGGACACCATAGTAAGCCTGCCTATCATGGAAGAGTTAGAACCCACAGTGGTGAAGCTTAGCAAAGCAACTTACTCACCTGCCATGACAAAGCTCCAGGTGCTGATGCCTTACCGGCTGAACTCATCAAGCATGGGAAACCGGCGTTCCTGCCTCATCTGCATGAACTTTTTTGTCTCTGCTGGAGGGAGGGGGCTGTCTCCCAGGTTATGTGTGTTGCAAAGATTGTGACCCTGTACAAGAACAAGGGGCACCACAGCGATCACAACAACTATCGGATGATGGCCGTTAACCCAAAGACCTTATGTGCAGTGAGCTGGCCACCGGGTCACAACTTGCTGGATATCTATACCACTGATGCAAGAACACCTCCAAGCAAGATATGAAGGTGACGGACATTGACGCAAACAACTGGGAGATAGTCGCTGATGGCTGTGGCTGACTTTTGGGAGCAGCATTGGAAGAGGCAAGGAGAAATGGAAAGTTCAGCTGGCCGAGAAGAAGGCTCAGAGAAAACAGGGGCCCATGAATCCTGCACCTCCTCAGCCCATTGTCTTCAGCTGCAGCAAATGCAGCAAAGATTTTCATGCCAGAGTGGGGCTCCTGAGCCACACCAGGCAATGTTTAATGCAGAATTGACCACCACTGGGCAAACCATCGTCTCACAAGATGGAAGACTGCCAAGATACTAATTTTTGAGAATAATTGAAAACTATCATCTTACAATTAATGATATTTGCTGTTGACTATTATAAATTATTATTATTTGTTGGGCTTGAATTCCAAATCAAAGAGTGGAATATATGGAGACACAATGTCAGGGTGTAGTGGTGCTAATTGGGAGGATGAAAGTTTATTCTCTGCCAGCATCGGAGAATGACGGATTGGTATTCCAGTGTGGGAAGATGCTGGTTTGGTATTCCCCAGAGCAAGAGAATACTGGTTTGGTATTTCCAAACTGGAAGAATACTGGTTTGATATTTCCAGAGTGGAAGAATACTGGCTTGGTATTTTCAAACTGGAAGAATATTGGTTTGATATTTCCAGAGTGGGAGAGTACTGGCTTGATATTCCTAGAGTGGGGTCTTGTGTTGCAGTGGTGGAATCCCTATCTTTGGGTCGGAAGCTCTGGGTTCAAATCCCACTCCAGGGCTTGATGTCACAGAAAATGTGTTCACAATGTGGCGGAACAGGTTGGATATCAGCCTGTACATCCTTCCAATTTGCCTGAAGGCAGGCGATAAAAGTGGGAGAGTTTTCTTGTCAACCATAAAGCAAGCCACTGCAATACTTTGACAAGCATAATCATGGACCAATCCAATGGAAGTCCATGATCGCCAGTGCCTTCTTTGGGCATGGTACCTGAAGGGGGAGGAGGGAGAATACCGGTTTGATATTCCCATTGCAGAGGGATGCTGGCTTGTATTTCTAGAGTGGAGGAATACTTGTTTGTATTCCCCTTGTTGGAGAATGCAGGTTTGGTATTCCCAGAGTGGGAGAATACTGGTTTGATATTCCCATTGTAGGGGAATGCTAGTTTTTATTTCCCTATTTCTGTTTCAGATGTGAGCTATACTGAAATAAAAACAGAAAATACCTGCAGGTCTGGCAGCATATGTGGAGAGAGAAACAGTGTTAATGTTTTGATTCCAATTTTACTCTTCTTTGGAACTATAGTGACTCAGGAGCAATATTTCAAATATTCCTCTGATCTTCACTAGTGCACATTGCCACGTGATAAATGGATAGCTGGGCACCCTGGTCTGATTTGTTTTAGTGACTAGGGGAGAAAATTAATTAATTCCCATTTTCAGGCAGCAGTAGGAAATTTATCTTGCATTATTCTGGAGTAGAAGCTTAAAGTTCCCTGAAAATAAAATGGAAACAAATGTAAGATGACAAGCAGCTGGTGGCTGTGGGGTTGGTTAGTGATGAAAAAAATTACTGTACTTGTTTCCATGACAGCTCCAACAGGACAAGTCTCAGTGCCATAAGGTTGATGCTGCCAATGGCACAGGTTTCTATTTTATACCCAATAACAGAGCCTCCATTTTTCTGTGAGCAAACAAGCAATGACTGCAAACACATTATTGTTTTGCAAAAACTCAGAGGTGGAAATTCCATGCATGTGAAGGTTCCCTTGTCAGTAGTAGTGAGGGATGGGCCAAAACTGAAAACCAGAATCGGTTTGCAAGCCTTGTGATTGTTGCTGAAATCATGAAAAATCAGTATCTCCTCGCTTTGCAATCTTCAAAGTGGTGGAGTTTTCTTTGCTTATTGCTCCAATAGGAGAATTGGTACAACTGTCTTCTACACCAAGAGCAAGTAAATCAATCACGTGTTTGCACCATTCTCAGGGTGGAATTGGTGTGCAGTTCTCTGTGTCATTTTAGATGGTCATTTTTGCCACAGCCATTGGTGTTTTTTTTTTGTGTATCAGATTTACAGAGTCTGGTTGTCAGCCACCAACTACATTATTATTGATTAAAAATTTATCTTTATTCATGCATGGGATGTGGTTATCATGGATGTGTCAGCATTTATTGTCCATCCCTAAATGCCCTTAAAACAACTGAGTGGCTTGCCCAGCCATTTCAGAGGGCAGTTAAGGATCAACCACATTGCTGTGGGTCTGGAGTCTCATATAGGCCAGATTAGGTAAGAATGGCAGATTTTCTTCCTTAAATGGCATTCATGGACCAGATTGGTTTTTATTTTATGACAATCCAGTAGTTTCCTGGTCATCATCACTCATAAATCTTTTGGAATAAACAGTTTGTCTTTGCACTTTACCCCCTTCAGTACAGTATTGTCGCAGTTTAAGAGATATTTAGGCTGGGGGCAGTAGAGGTCTTTCAGCACCATTCAATGAATCTCCCCAGTTGATCTCCCCAGTGATGAGTGTGCTTTTTCATCCACCGTTAATAAACATGTCAACATACCATTTATCTTGCAGTTTGTGGATTGCTGCATAACCTCACCCCACACTTCAAGGCAGTCCATTGTACGTGAAGTGTTTTGAAAGTGCTTCCTTACTGCCTTTGGAGAGGTTTCTCAATGCCTGTGTCTCATGATTAAAGGGTAATCTAACTGAGGTGGTTAAGGTGTTGGGCGAGTTCAGAACAAGGGGTGCTTAACCTTAAAATTAGAGCTAGGTTGTTCAGAAGCTGATGTCAGGAAGAACTTCTTCGTGCAAGGAGTAGTGAAAACCTAGAATGCAGCCCCCCCAAAAAAACTGTTGAGACTAAGGCCCAGGACTTCTGATATCTGGATGGTTGTACCCAAGAGGTACCCCACAAGATGCGTTGGGGGACTCCTCAAGAGGTCCCGACACTACACGGGAATTGCCTGCTTCCGCATCCAATGGGCAGTTACCCTGCATCTGGAACCCTCTGAAACTCCAATTTAAGTTGGAAACGTTGGATGGTTCCGACTCATTTAGCAGAATAGTTACGTCGGAATAGTTAGAAGGATTAAAATCAGTTCTAACTCTTGGATAACTATACTACTGACCCCTGACCCCTATTGGGCCCTCTGAATACCTGCCCTGACCACCTGACTATCCATCCCGAACTCCCAACTACCCCCTGACCCCATGACTACACACACTATCCCCTTACCAACTTAGTTGCCACCCTACCCCCTCGCCCACTTAGTTGCCACCCTAACCCCTCACCCGCTTACCTTACACACTCATCATCTCTCCCTAGCTTCTCAACATGGCTTTGGGATGTGTAAACCTATTGGGATATGGCAGCTAGTGCCATAAAAGGTGGGTGGCTTGGCTCCTCCTGACACTCCTACACTATGAGGAAGGACTCTGAGAATAGGTACACTCCACGTTTCTGAGGAGGCCCAGTTTAGAAGTCCGAGCGAGAAATGTGGAGCTCCCGGTGCAAGTTAAGTAAACAGGAGTGGAGTGACGATCTGATGATGATTGCCACTCCTCAGAAGATTCCTTTCTAAGTCTATTCAGAATTACTGAGATGGGAATATTGCCATTGTTTATGTCAGCCTGAGGGCAAATGTGCTTAGATTTAACATCTCAGTCTAAAGACAGCATCTCCAACAGTGCAGCACTCCAGCATCAGATGGATTATGTGATTAAGTCACTTGAGTGGGACCTGAGCCCGCTAACTTTTGACTTAAAGACAAGAGTGCTACCAGTTGAGCCATGGTTGACATGATCTGCTGTCAATGCTGCAGTAGATTGGGGCAATGTATCTGTGTCATGCATACCACAGGGATAGATGTGGCAAATTGTGAACAACCTTACCTAGGCACATTATTTCACTCCCAGCAAATTTCTGCTGCTGTGATGAATGGACAAGAGAGTCAGCATTCACGTGCTCTGCTACTTGCTGCCATGCATGATTGGTCTTATTAGCTGTGATTACCTGCGTCCCTCCTTTAGATGTTTTAACAGTGTCTCAGCTCCATAGTCCCAGCAGCAACAGTCAGGCAAAAAAGCAGCCAACTGTGAAAGCAATATCCCCTGGCCACATGATCCCTAGTATAGTGTAAAGGGCACAGGGAACGCACCATTATTTTAATAATGCACTCTCCCTCCCCCCTCATGCATTGAATATTGTGCAATCAGCTTCACATTTCCTTGAATAAGTGCTTGCTGTAATTCCCCCTGCAGAATAAGTTGCCGATATATATGGCAATGTTGATTCACTGCAAGTACTCAAAAGGAACTGGACAAGTTCTTGCAAATGTAAGATATCTGAAGTTACAAGCGAGTTTGTGCAATAGTGATACCGGGCATTATGGTCTCTTAGTGTTTGCTTGACTGCCAGCGAAGGCTGAAGAGGAATTTCCCTGAGATTATATTTCATGCATTGGACAGAGATATTTTCTTTCCTTCTTTTGCCTCTCCTTTCTGCCGGTACTGTAAGTGAAGAACTAAGGCTGGGATTTTCCGGCCTTGTCATGGTGGGACCCGCCACAGGAGATTAGGCAGCCCAGCCAAAAGTCCATTGACTTCAGATTCCACCATCTTGGCATGAATGGCAGAAATCAGGGCTGGCAGCAAGAACACTGGCAGAATGGCAGGGGTGAGAAGATGAATGTTGTCATCCTGAGAGAGGGGACCAGATGACCCTGGCAGTGGGTGGGGCCAGAAAATCCCACCATAATTCACATGCGTAACCTCAACCTCAATTCCCCAGTCACCAACAGCCCCACACTCCTTACCTTCCTTCCCCTCTTAGCCACAGCACAAAAATAAAACCCAACAGTAACTAAACATTTCAAGCCAAATTTAGAAATTAAATTCTGCCATATTTCATACAAAAATAAACCATTCCATTAGTGCCTGTCTTTTGTGTTCCTTTGCCTGGCTTGGTGCTCCTACACTGTGCTACCCAGTGGTTGCAACAAAGCTGGTGGAAGGCTGCTGATTTTCAATGGGGGATACAGTACTGCAGATGGACTCAGAGCATGCCCTTGGGTAACTCTGGGCCTTGAAGGCCCGACTTCAGATTCCACCATCTTGGCATGAATGGCAGAAATCAGGGCTGGCAGCAAGAACACTGGCAGAATGGCAGGGGTGAGAAGATGAATGTTGTCATCCTGAGAGAGGGCAGCAGGTTCATGGTTCATGGAGGCATTGCCACTCCCTCAGCAACCCTTGTAATCTATTGGAGGACCAATTGCTGGATTTCTGTGAGTGCCCGCGGGCAATATCAAGGACCATTGAAGACAGATTAGCATGGAAGACATCTTTGAGCGTTGGTATCCAGAACCATAATGGCAGCATTCTGAACTTCCACTGCAACGCCCAGACATTGTGTGACTGCTGCTTGTGCTACGTTAGAAGCTGAAACATTGGCCATGTGATGCTGCTTTATGGTTGGTGCCACAAGTGTTGGAGTTGGCCACTACTTTCATACTGGAAAGGATAGGCCCCAAGCTCTGCGCAAAGCCCTGTGCCATGCTCTTTGAAATTGACTGCAAGCTTTCTGGTAGGCTTGCCAATGTCCCAAGCATTTCAAAGTGCATTTCCATCAGTCTTTTTCTGTAGCCTGGCCCATCAAAGTGCTCATCTGAGCCCACTGCAGCATTACCTATTTGGGACTTTGCACTCTGGCAAGCAGCCCTCTAGGCTGGCTGGAATACACTGGTACCTGGTGTCTCACTATCTGCAAAGACCACCTCTTTGCAATCATCTAAATTACATGACATGTCATTGTAGAACTAATGGTTGCAAGTGTGAAATTGATTGACAGTGCATCTTCAACAGCACTACCTTCCTAATCTTTCACTGGGAAGATTGTCATTCTTGGCCGTCTGAAATGAAAAAAGGACAAGGGTTAGGTTGTGGTGAAGGCAAAAGAGGAAGTAATAAGCACATGCTTACACCATCTGTAGTTTGGAAAGCAAAAGAGATTGTGGGATTCGAGAAGGAGGATTAGGCATGAGGATACTGTCATGTTCTATGGTCTCAGCTCCACCAGTGGCCACAGCCTGAGCACTGCCCTTTTCATAATGGCCAAGCATAGATGCATAGCTCTCTGCGCCAGCTGGTTCCTGCTGACTATGGTTGTGCGCCACCTTCTACAGGAGAGAGGGAAATGTGTCAGTGAGCGTCGTTTAATATGTTTAGCCGACATGACTGTTATGACCAGCTGGCAGTCTGCGCAAGACATGAGATGAGCACAGCCCAGGAATTAAATCTGTGTCCATGTGGTGTAGCTACTGAGCCATAGGGTTGTTTGGGGGAGGGGGTGCAGGGAGGGGGAGAAAAAAATAGTGCTTTTATAGTGCCTTTCACTATATCCAGGTGTCCTAAAGTGCTTTACAACCGATGAAATACTTGGAAGCGTAGTCACTGTTATTATGTAGGAAACATGGTGGCCAATTTGTGCACAGCAAGCTTCCACAAACAGTTTGATACTGACCTAATGATACATTTTGGGTGATGATGGTTGAGGGATAATTATTGACCCGGTCACTGGGGAGAAAGTCCCTCTGATTTTTAGAATAATACCCTAGGATTTTATATGTTCATCTGAGAGGGCAGGCAGGCCCTTGGTTTAACATCTAATATGAAGAATGCCACCTCTGATGGTAAAGCATTCTCTCATTATTGCACTGGGAAGATCAGTTTAGATTTTGTATTTTACATTCTCAAGAACTCCAACTCAAGCCCTTCTGACTCTGAGGCTACCAAATGAACCAAGGTTGACACCATTCATGTTGGAGGATGGGAATGTTGAGAAAGGAAGAGATGGGACATATTCTGTACTGTTGTAGTGAATGCGTCTTTTAAAGTCTGTTGAGGTTTTTCTGTATCTTGTTCAATACAGGTGATCCAGCAAGCTTTGCACCGACAGCCCAGTACCGCAGCCCAGTATCTGCAGCAGATGTATGCAGCACAGCAGCAGCACCTAATGCTGCAGACCGCAGCTCTCCAACAGCAGCACCTGAGCAGCACACAGCTGCAGAGCCTGGCAGCTGTCCAACAGGTGAGATGTCGTGGATCAACAGTCAAGGGACAATATCCTAGGAAGAATTAGATTGGTGGAGAAGGACGAAAATAAAACTTTATTCTGGGCAGAAATGGTCTGAAGTTTTGGACAGTCAACCAAGTCAGAGGTTTTGCCTCTTGCACCAACCTTTCACTTCAATTCCCTTATTTAGTCAGATATGTGCTTTCAATTGTTTTGGCAAGGTCCACGTGAATTATAATTGCTCAGGCTGATCTGCATAGTGACACTGTAAATTCTAAAATAATGGGGGCCTGCATAATACTGTAAAATTGTGAGATTAATTCAGATGTCCTTTGTGCACCTATCCTGATTAAAGTCAACAGAAATGGAGATCAGAAAGAACATATAATGGATATCTGCATTGATACCGCCTGTTTTAAACTGTCGGCCAAAGTCAGAAAGACCTTCGATGTGTTTGTGGTTTAGCTCGAAATTGTGATCAGGAGAATTCATAGAAATCATAAAACCATAGAAATTTACAGCATGGAAGGAGGCCATTTGGCCCAACATGTCTGTGATGGCCAACAACTAGTCATCCAGCCTAATCCCACTTTCCACTTCTTGGTCCGTAGTCTTGTCACTTATGGCACTTCAAATGCATGCCCAAGTACTTTTTAAACGCTTCACAAAAATATTTATAATGTTGTTACACATTACTATGAGATGAATTCTTAGTGCCTGATTTTAACTCTTGTACGTGGGTGGGCTCTGAATGGGTTAATGCTGGGCCCTAATTAGTCTCTGGAGCTGGGAGCTAGATACTCCCTGAACTGAGTAACTGTGTTGGCTTGGTGCACAGTTGACTAGCTTCATCCTCCATCAGTAGCCCCTCCCTCTTATAACTTAGAAAATGTATAACAGATTGACAGGTGTGACCCTGTCAGTCTTTTTTCTTCGGCATTTGATTGGCTGAAAGCTCAATTTCAGCTCTTAGTCAATCCACTGACGACTCATTTCCAAAATTAAATGCAAAGTAGGATGAAGGAGATAGAGGAAATAAAGACAAGTTAAAGGGGCAAACAAGAAAATAAAATTTAAATAGAATGGAAGCGTCCTTTTCAGCTGCTGCCAGTACCTGCATGCCTCAGGCCTTAATTGCATCACTCTGTGCCACCTCAGGCTATGTGAGGAATCTCTGCATGCTGCTTCGCCTTGAGTTGAGCTTTCTGCCACAAACCTGCTGCATTTTTTTTCCATTTGCGCTCTCTCTCTCCCCCTCTCTCTCTCTTCCCCATTGCCATCAGAGTTATAGTCTGTGCTTTTACCACTTCGATGCTTGACTGAGTATCTCACTGGATGCCTAACAACTCAGTGAAAGGCATGGGGCATGTTACCTGTGCAAAGATTCAGGCTGCCACCACGATACTCCTGCCCACTCTAAACACTATCAACTCCCCTTAAATTCCTTCACTACCTTGCCTCAATGTAGCTTAGAGGTCTCTTCCTGCCTTTTACACGCACTGTATGCTCCCCTACACACTCTGCTTCATCCGTGGAGAAATTCAACAACTTCCCCTCCTGTTCCTGAGATTGCTTTGCCATATCACTGTACTTTCAAAGTCCTCCCCGCAACCCTTCTCTTTAATGAGCCTTCAGATTCCCCCTCACCCTTCCTGCATATTTTTCCCTCCAGGCTGTTCAGGAAGCACTTTCTCACACAATAGGCAGTAGAAATTTGGAACAAAAACAGAATTACCTGGAAAAACTCAGCAGGTCTGGCAGCATCGGCGGAGAAGAAAAGAGTTGACGTTTCGAGTCCTCATGACCCTTCGACAGAACTTGAGTTCGAGTCCAAGAAAGAGTTGAAATATAAGCTGGTTTAAGGTGTGTGTGTGTGGGGGGTGGAGAGATAGAGAGAGAGAGAGGTGGGGGGGGGGGCGGGGTGTGGTTGTAGGGACAAACAAGCAGTGATAGAAGCAGATCATCAAAAGATGTCAACGACAATAGTACAATAGAATACATAGGTGTTAAAGTTAAAGTTGGTGATATTATCTAAACGAATGTGCTAATTAAGAATGGATGGTAGGGCACTCAAGGTATAGCTCTAGTCGGGGGGGGCGGTTTATATAATGGAAATAGGTGGGAAAAGGAAAATCTTTATAATTTATTGGAAAAAAAAGGAAGGGGGAAACAGAAAGGGGGTGGGGATGGGGGAGGGAGCTCACGACCTAAAGTTGTTGAATTCAATATTCAGTCCGGAAGGCTGTAAAGTCCCTAGTCGGAAGATGAGGTGTTGTTCCTCCAGTTTACGTTGGGCTTCACTGGAACAATGCAGCAAGGCAAGGACAGACATGTGGGCAAGAGAGCAGGGTGGAGTGTTAAAATGGCAAGCGACAGGGAGGTTTGGGTCATTCTTGCGGACAGACCGCAGGTGTTCTGCAAAGCGGTTGCCCAGTTTACGTTTGGTCTCTCCAATGTAGAGGAGACCACATTGGGAGCAACGAATGCAGTAGACTAAGTTGGGGGAAATGCAAGTGAAATGCTGCTTCACTTGAAAGGAGTGTTTGGGCCCTTGGACGGTGAGGAGAGAGGAAGTGAAGGGGCAGGTGTTGCATCTTTTGCGTGGGCATGGGGTGGTGCCATAGGAGGGGGTTGAGGAGTAGGGGGTGATGGAGGAGTGGACCAGGGTGTCCTGGAGGGAGCGATCCCTACGGAATGCCGATAAGGGGGGTGAAGGGAAGATGTGTTTGGTGGTGGCATCATGCTGGAGTTGGCGGAAATGGCGGAGGATGATCCTTTGAATGCGGAGGCTGGTGGGGTGATAAGTGAGGACAAGGGGGACCCTATCATGTTTCTGGGAGGGAGGAGAAGGCGTGAGGGCGGATGCGCGGGAGATGGGCCGGACACGGTTGAGGGCCCTGTCAACGACCGTGGGTGGAAAACCTCGGTTAAGGAAGAAGGAGGACATTTCAGAGGAAATGTTTTTGAATGTAGCATCATCGGAACAAATGCGACGGAGGCGAAGGAACTGAGAGAATGGGATGGGGTCCTTACAGGAAGCGGGTTGTGAGGAGCTGTAGTCGAGATAGCTGTGGGAGTCGGTAGGTTTGTAATGGATATTGGTGGACAGTCTATCACCAGAGATTGAGACAGAGAGGTCAAGGAAGGGAAGGAAAGTGTCAGAGATAGACCACGTGAAAATGATGGAGGGGTGGAGATTGGAAGCAAAATTAATAAATTTTTCCCAAGTCCCGACGAGAGCATGAAGCGGCACCGAAGTAATCATCGATGTACCGGAGAATGAGTTGTGGAAGGGGGCCGGAGTAGGACTGCAACAAGGAATGTTCCACAAAGCCCATAAAGAGACAGGCATAGCTGGGGCTATGTAGAAATTTGGAACTCTGTTCCCTACATTTTGGTCGATTGTCACTCTCGAGGCTGAGAATTTGTTGGGATACGGCATCAAGAGTTATACAACAAAGGTGTATAAATGAAATTGAGGTGCAGATCTAATATATATGGTGGAATAGGTACAATAGGCTGAATTGCCACCTCTACTTCCTAAAGTTCTTAAAACAGTTAGCCCCAGGGATTTGGGGGAATCCCATGGCTTCACTGGCAAGCTGAGAGTTGAAGCCAACATTTTGACAGATGGAAGCAGAATTGGCAGAAATTTGTTGAGACTCATGCATGTTCGTTGTTGCTTGCCTTTAGTATAAGCAGATCCTTGTTTCATTCAGCTTTGCTAAATGGGACATCATCAGGCCAGCTACATTAATATGGCAATATGAGAGCTATTAAATTTTGCTACACCTTGCTGGTGATATTTATATTCGAGTTGAATTTGGGGAAGGGATCAACTAAGTGGGGTGAGTTATGAATAGCTAGGGCCCCCGAGCCAGGTGCCCCATCTCCAGTCTTGGCCGCTGGGTTCTTTTCATGCACTGTGCAATTCTCTGATTATTCTTCATACTCCATTTTCAGGCAGGTGGGCGTCAGTCTTCTTCACCTACAGGGAGCATCAGCCAGCAATCAAGTGTATCACAGACCTCAGTGAGTCACCAGTAACCCTCTTGATATCTTAGTGCTATTACTAATGCAGTTTTTAACCAATCTTCTTGAACTCACCTTTACAGAGCAAGCAGCTGGACAAAGGCAGTGCCAGATGTGACTGGATTCCTATGAAATGTCTGTGGCTGTGATTTTACAAGAGGTGTCAATACCTGTTTTATTTTCTCAGTGGTTAGATGCAGCCATTAGAATTGCAAATGATTTAAAGGGGCCACCCCAAGATCCGGTTCTCCCATTGGGGAATGGATCAGGGAAAATTGCTGCTTCCCACAAAACACTCCTTGCAAACTCAGATTCCCTCTGGAGGCGCAGGATCGTGAATTCACCTCTTACAAGTTACGTACTCATATGGCACGGCAGTTTCTGGGCTCGGGTTAAATGCAGAAAAATTTGGTCAGACTGTTGTTCTTTAACTGAGCAACTTTCCTTTTGAACTGCACCAAGCACATGTTTCCCAGACATTCTGTTTTAGTGTCCCTCCACAAATAAACTTCCCCCTTCCTGAGTTTACAGGGAGGTCACACTGATTTCTTATTTTCATTTTTCTTACTCTTATTTTCTCCTTTTTCTTTTTACAGGAGATTCATTTTAATGCTATTACTCAATTGTTTTGAATGATTTACCTTTACCCTCTCTCTGCTTACTAGGAGCTATGGAGGCCTTGCATACCCAGCCAAGGGTGGCAGGGAGATGCCCTTTGCCCAGGGCTGGTACTGCTCTGCAACTTAAGAAATGTGAGACTGACCTGGGTTAATTTGCTCTGATTTTACCCATGCCTCTGATTATATTGTTGTCATTCAGCCCAGCTGAGATTAGGTACTCACAGTACAGGGATTTGCAGGGTGTGCCCAGCAGAGTTCTGTTGAAGGAATACAGTCTCTGGCAGAGCAATTGGGTTAGAACTTTAATTTGCTTCAGTTTATATTGATGCTGCTTTAGTTTGGATTCTGGCAGACATGTGAGCTGATTCCTGCTGCTCACACCACTTGATCCAATTCCTTCTTCCTGGCATTGAACTTGTTTCCCTATGGTACTATAGTGACTAATGCTTCATAAGCTGTAAGGTGCTCTGGGATATCCTGAGGCTGTGAAAGTTATTAATTGTATACAAGTCTTTCTTTGTAGACTCAAAATATTTAGGTTTGCGATTTTCTTTGTCGGGGTTACAAACAATGGTGGTGAAGACCCTCCGGTCTATCCAGCATGTCCCTCACAAACTGTGATGCCTTTATGTCACAATCAATAGAGCCAGATACTGTGGCCAGGATTTTTCGGCCCTGCCATGGCGAGATCCGGCACTGGGGATGCTGCGGGCCAGCCAAAGGTCCATTGACTTTTGGCAGGACCGATAGATCCTGGTGGTGGGCAGGGCTAGAAAATCCCAGCTTATGATGGCCTATGAGTGCCGAGAAACCCAAGACCATGGAAGAGGATCAGAATCTGGAAAATCTTTCTCTGACCCTCTTTAGGTGATCAACACGAATCCATTAGAGCCCTCTGGCCCTGAGTACTGTTATGCGTTATGTACCTTTTATGTAAGATGTGTTCTGCCCGGCTGAAACAGGCCCATCTCTCCCTTGAAGATTTGGATCTCTCTTGGTGCAGTTAACAGGTGCATTCCGCAACAACAAGAAATCTGCAACACTTTCCCAAATCTCCCTGTCTGAATCCTTTCAGTTTGGTCCTCTCTCTGGACACACCACCATGGCAACCCTGACCAAAGTCACCAACCTTTGTGACTACAGCTGTGATGCTTTATTCCTTCAAGTGCCCCTTGACATCTCTCCAGTGCCAAATACTGTCTGATCACAATTTGTTCATTCACTACCTTCCCTCAGCGCTGTTGCATAGTTTTACACCTATTTGTCCCAAGTCTACCAGTGCATGCCCAGCAATTGTTTGTGCCCAGCCTGTGTACGGTCACCGCTTCAGTTCCTCAAGGATCCAATCCTGGCTCCAATCAACTTCTGCCCTGCCACACTAATGTAATGCCACAAATTCTGTCCCCTGTAACTGTGAACTCTCCCTTCCTGACCTCTCTGCAGCCTTTGACATTCTTGGTCACACCACTCTCCTTCAACACCGCACCTCCATTGTCCAGTTCAGAGGACTGTCCTTGCTTGCTTCCACCCTTAACTAACCAATCATAGCCGCAGCATCTCCAGCAATGGATTCTCTTCACGGCCCATGCCAGAAACACTACAAGCTTATCATTCTTGGTATCCCCTCCCTGCCTACTTATTGAAGTTGAACCAGATGGCATGTAATCCCATCATTCTATTCAAACAACCTTAGCAACTCATCCATTAATAAGAGCACTTACTTTCACATAGTGAAACAACATTCATTTCAATAGAATTGTGCAGAATTTACAGCACAGAAACAGGCCATTCAGCCCAACAGGACTATGCCAGTGTATATACTGCATATGAGCTTCCTCTCACCCATCTCAATCTAACCCTATCAGCATATTCTCGTATCCCTTTCTTCCTCATGTACTTATCCAGCTTCTCCTTAAATGCATCTGTGCTACTCACCTCAAACACTTTCTGCAGTGGCAAGTTCCACGTTCCAATCACTCCTTCAGCAAATAAGCTCCTCTGAATTCCTTACTAAATTTCTTAGTGACTGTCTATATTTATGACCCCAAGTTCTGGTCTCCTCTCAAATGGAAATGTCTTATTTATGTCTATCCTGTCATAATTTTGCAGACTCTATTGAGTCACCTCTCATTTCTGGAGCAGAGAGACCCAATCTAATCAGTCTTTCCTGAACTGGCAGAATCTCTTTGTCAACGGTGGCTCTTGCCTCCGAGTCATAAGCTTCTGAGTTCAAGTTCCACTCCAGGGCTTCAGTACAAAAATCTAAGCTGACACTTCAGTGCAGTACTGAGGCGCCATCTTTCAGATGAGATGTCAAACCAAGGCCTCATTTGCCTTCTTGGACAGATGTATAAGATCCCATGGCACTATTTTGAAGAAGAGCAGGTGAGCTGTCCCCCATGTCCTGGCCAATAATTATCCCTCAATCACCCTTACAAAAAAACAAATTATCTGCTCATTAACACATTGCTGTTTGGGGGAGTTTGTTTGAGCAAATTGGCTGCAGTGTTTCCTCTACATTCCAACAGTGACTACATTTCAAAAATACTCCACTGGCTGTAAAGTGCTTTGAGACGTCTGGCAGTCATGCAAAGCATTATAAAAATGCAATCTTCTTTCTATTTTTTTCTAATTTCTGGTATCATCCTTCTAAATCTTATTGTGCATCACTGGCAAGACTGCATTTGTTGCCATTTGTTCCCCTATATACCTTTTGTAATATGGAGACCAGGACTGTACTCTCTGACAGGTATCAAAATATAGTTTGCCTTTTCTAACAAAATGTTCTTGTTGTTAGATAACTCCATTATCGTTGAAATAAATTAAGTTCAGAAACTGTATGAATAATGTTCTATTTTGGTTCTGTGTGCATTACCGCACTCAACCTTTAATAGACCTTTGGGTCCCTGTTGTGCAGATTAACCTCTCGACGTCTCCTTCTGCTACTCAGCTGATAAGCCGTGCTCAGACCTCCAGCACTTCAGGCAGTGGGATCACCCAGCAAGCCATGCTTCTCGGCAACACCACTCCCACCCTCACGGCAAGCCAGGCGCAGATGTACCTCAGGGCCCAAATGGTAAGTTGTGCAGCAGAGGAATGGCAGTGCAACAAGATAAAGTTTGCAACAAGTTTGGAACACCCCATTAATCAATGAACCTATGTTGTCAAGCATGTAGGCAGCCTTTAATACTACAATCTTTATTCCCAGTTTCTATCGCTTCACCAACGGTGGTTGTGCCCTCAGCTGCTTTGTCCCTCAGCTTTGGAATTCCCTATCTAAACCTCTTCTCTAATACCTCTCTCTCTTTTAATACACCCCTTAACAACTATCTCTTTGCCCAAGCTTGTGGTTATATGTCCGACTATCTCCTTACGTGGCTCAGTGTCAGATTTTGTTTGGTAACACTCCTATAATGCTCCTTCGTAAGCTTTACTAATTAAAGAAGCTATATAAATGTAAGTTGTTATCATTAAAAAGCACGTCCTTGACAAAAGCATATTTGATAAACCTCTCCTTATTTGACTACAAATGTAAGAGACAATTGCTGTCCAAAGTAAGATTGTCTCTTTCATCTCTTAGCAGCCTTAAAACTTCCTGGGCTATCCTGTGCTTGTAGAGAAGTTTTTTATTTCCCTTTACAGTTTTGGCTAATTTTTTTCTCATTCTCCCTCTCAAGTTCCTTTAATTTAACCTCTAATGCCTCTTTTTTTATTGTTCGTGTTTGCCCTGGTTATACATTTTTTTGTTACCCGCCCTGCAAGCACTTTTTGTTTTAAGTTCTATCAAATCTCCTGTATGTTTATGAAATCCCAGTTTTCAGTATTTCCTGAGAGAATCAAGGGATATGGGTACAATGCAGACAAATGGAATTGAGGTAGAAGATCAGTCATGATCTGATTGAATGAATGATGAAGCAGGCATGAGGGGTCGAATGGCCTACTCCTTTTTTTAATGCTCTTATTCCTTAATGGAATACATTTCACTTGTTCCTTCACTTTAAATAAGCTGCAAGTAATAATTAAATAGAAAAGGCAGTGGGCTGCATTTTATGTGCTCCTGCCGGATGTGCTTTCGGCAAGGGAACCTCACCAGCTTCCCGCCCACCCCTGAGATCACCCCCATAATACGAGGGGGTGGGTGCGTGCCGAATTCGGCAGCCTGCTCGCCATATTTAAATAAATAATCAAGGGTCAATTGAGTTTGCCAACAAGCCAACTGACACCAATAATACGGACTCGAAACGTTAACTGTATTCCTCTCCACAGATGCTGTCAGACCTGCTGAGTCTTTCCAGCTATTTTTGTTTTTGTTTCAGATTTCCAGCATCCGCAGTATTTTGCTTTTACCTTGATCCCAATAATATACTGCCCACACCTTAAGATATTTGGTTTTAAAAAAAAAATTCAGAGGGTGGGAAGGAATCCTTAATTCTCTCAGTAAATACTGAAAACTGGGATTTCATAAATATGCAGGAGATTCGATAGAACTTAAAACAAAAAGTGCTTGCAGGGCGGGTAACAAAAAAATGTATAATCAGGGCAAACACAAACAATAAAAGAGAGGTACTAGAGGTTAAATTAAAGGAACTTAAGAGGGAGCATGAGAAAAAAATTAGCCAAAACTATAAAGGGGGTGCCCTTTGTGGAATGGGGACTAACCCCCCCACTCTTAAGATAGACCCCCCTTTCTACGTACCCACCTGCTTCATTAAACACAACAACTCCACCCTCACCGTCCCTCCTCCCTAGACTGCCTAAACGCTCCCTGCCCAAAACCCCAGACTTGCCTGGCTCTGGCATCCACGGTCCTCCTTCTTGTTCCTCGTTGCAGTCCCAGCAGTGCCCACTAATGCGCTCTTTGCGATGCCAGGACTGATGGAGCTGCTGGCCAGTCAGATTGGCTGGCAGCTCCTGAGGGTGGGTCTTCCTCCCCAGTGAGGGTTGGAAGTCCCACACTGCCCCAAATTAGCCTGCCCGCAGCACATTATGGCTGTGGGGCTGGCTGGTTAGCTCCATGCCAACTTTGCCTCCGAGGATGTGGGGGGTGCAGTCTAACATCATGCCTGCACCCCCCCATAATATTCTTCCCAATACTTAATGTTTCACAGAAAGTCTCACAATTGCCTATACTTTCTTGAATTGTTTTTGTTTTCTGTCAGTTAAGGAGATGCTAATAAAGCCATAATTAAACAATTTGGGTGAGCAGATAGTTGTGATTTAAAGTTTCTTTCATGTAAGGAGAAACTAAAATACCTTTTCTCCCCCATCTTCCTTGCTGGGCTATGTTTGGTCTTGTGATTCCTTGCCCCTATTATTTACGTGTGACTTTCAACCAGGCCACTGGTAGATTTTTGTTTGGTGAAGGTATCAAAGGATATGAAGTAAAGGCAGGTAAATGGGATAGAGGTGCAGATCGGCTATGATCTAAAAGAATGGTGGAACAGTTTCAAGGGGCTGAATGGATTCTGGTTCCTGTGCACATATCTGATCACAGAGTGTAAGATACCCTTCATTTAATGTCTCTGATGTGCGCTTCCCTGGACATGGATAATGAGTGGGAAATCCTGGCTAATTCCCCTTTGCCATTGAATCCAACAGTCACACTTGTACAGAGATAAAAACAAAAAAACTGCGGATGCTGGAAATCCAAAACAAAAACAGAATTATCTGGAAAAACTCAGCAGGTCTGGCAGCATCGGCGGAGGAGAAAAGAGTTGCCGTTTCGAGTCCTCAACTCGAAACTTTGAGGACTCGAAACGTCAACTCTTTTCTTCTCCGCCGATGCTGCCAGACCTGCTGAGTTTTTCCCGGTAATTCTGTTTTTGTTTTGTCACACTTCTACTGTTGTTCCAAATGAGAGCAGTTAACACAGATCCAAGTTCAAACCTGGGACCTTCCTGGTCTCTCTGGTTTAGATATTTGCTGGATAAACTTACTGAGCAGGAGCCAGTGGGATTAAAAGATGTCTCTAAATGCAAGTATTATTCATTGTGTTATTTCACAAATCCTTTAATACTTTCCTTAGATCAGTGATGTCCAAAACTACACTGACTGGACTGGTTTGCCTAGTTTAGCTTTTGTGGGTCTGGAAGTTTGGAGGGAGCTATTCTTAGGGCAGAGTCTTCTGGTTGGCGTGCGGGGGCAAGCCTGATACACCGACGCGTAAAATGCCGTGCAATGATGTCAGCTGCGTGCCCGCTGAAATGGAAATGGCATATTGAGGCCATTAAGTAATCAATTGAGAAAGCTGCCTGTCCAACCTTAAGGTTGGCGGGGGGGGCAAGCGGAAAGCCCAAGCGGCCTTCACGTTTTTCAGGAAACCTCATCCATGAGCAGGATGAGGTTTCCCGAAGCTTTTATTTAAAAAAAATAATTTTCATAAATATAAAAACATGCCTCACTCATGTGACACAGTCACATGAGGGGACATGTTTAAATAAGTTTCAAAATCAATTCTTTTATTATTTTAATATCCATTCAATCTCCCCGAGGCAGCTCCCTGCATGCGTGAAAGAGCGCTGGACTTAATTAGCCCGCCCGCGTAAAATGGGGGCACGGAGCCGGTTGCGGGCGGTGATAGGCTCCACACCTGCCCCTGCCCCACCCCCACCCAGCCTGCCCACCATAGGAAAAATCCTGGCCTTTGTTGTTGCTCGTTGGCCAGAAGAAAAAATAATCTTGAATCAGAACACCATGCTGCATTCATGTCAGCAACTTCAAATGTATGGAAATGAATGGGAACACTGACTGTGAATTGGTACCTGGTGTGCCACTGTAAATTCACCAGAATGAATGGGGTTCCTATCACCTTCTGTGGCCATGAGTTTAAAATTTCCGGTCCACATTGTCCAAATTGGAGCAGTGGCCACTCCTTCACTATAGATGAGTTACTGTCAATGTTACAACTCGTAAATCCAGGCCAATATGTATCCTTTAATACTCCATTGTATACACTTGGGGTCCAGAGGATAAAGATCCTGGGCATCCCAGATGTAGAAAACAGCTATATATAATCAGTATTATCCTTCCATCAAGGGCTAGCATCAAGAGACATCCACTGTACCTGGTCATAGAGTTAGTATGCCACTATAAGAGGCCATTCGCACCATCGAGTCCATGCCGTGATTTAGGCAAAGCAGCCTGATAAAAACAGTGTTCGACTTATGTAGATGTTCTTGATTCTCACGTCTTTGTACTGCTCTTTCCCTGATCTCCTCTCTGTCTCTGCAGCTGATTTTCACTCCCACTGCTACTGTAGCTACTGTCCAGCCAGATATTCCTGCCGCCTCCTCTTCCTCTTCCTCAGTGTCTACATCCACACAGGTGAGTTATTTCTGACTGATATCCCCAAACTCAGGGAGCCAAAGAAACTCAACAAAATGTTATTTGCAAGGTTCATCTTATACATACCGCTCCTGATGTTAAGAGTTTTGTCATTTTCAAAATTTTTAAACATACATGTATGTCTTCAGGGATAAGTTCCACCTATTTACTTGGTGAAGTTCTTTGCTGCCGAGTTACTTCCACAATGTGAATATACTAAAGCCCTCATTAGGAAGGTTGACACTATCCAAGTCAAAGCAGCCTGCTTGATCGACACTCCATCCACCACCTTAAACATTCACTCCCTCCACCACCGACACACAGTGGCTGCAGTGTGCACAATCTGCAAGTTGCACTGCAGCAACTCACCTAGGCTTCTTTGACGGCACTTTCCAAACTAATGACCCTTACAACCTAGAAAGACCAATGCAGCAAGTGCATGGGAACAACACCAGCTCCAGGATTCCCTCCCAAGTAACACATCAGCTCAATTTAGAGGCACGTCAGCCATTCCTTCACTGCCAAAATTAAGCACTCTGAGGTAGTGAAAATACTGGTCTTTAGAAGGTGCATAGCTTGGAGTGAAGCTTATTTCTGTTTGCTATTAGGAGCACTGGATGCCACTCTTTCTGTGAGGTTGGTGTAGTAGCATCACTGCACTGGGACATCACACCAACCCCTGTATTTGATGAAACAACAATGTGCTTCTGTGCTAGCTTATCACTAAAATGTTTTGCACTCCCTAAATCCGGTCAACCTATTTTGAAGGTTAAGTGAGCAACTTCAGTGATCATAGACATTTACAGCACAGATGGAAGCAATTCAGCCCATTCTGCTGGATCTTTGAAGGAGTTATCCAATTAGTTCCACTGCCCTCTGCTCTTTCCCCAAAGCCCTGAAATTTTTCCTTTGCAGGTATGTTATTGACCTGAACTCGGGTAGACAGAGTGTGATTTCAAAGATGACACATAACTAGGAAATGTAGTAAACACCAGACTTCAGATGGACATAGACAGGCAGGTGAAATGGGTAGACACATGTTAGATTGAAATGAAAACAGCGAAGCGATGGGGTACATTATTGTGGGAAGAATGAGGCGAGGCAGTATAATTTAAAAGAGGGTGCAGGAATCAAGAATATATGTACCTAAATCTTTGAAGGTGGCAGAACAAGTTGAGAAGGCTGTTGTAAATGCTTATGGGATTCTTGGCTAGATAGAATAGAATATAAAAAGAAAGGAGTTATACCAGCCCTCTATAAATGATGGCTAGGCCTCAGATGAGGTATTTTTGTGTTCCATTCTGGGCACCAATTCTTAGGAAGGATGTCAAGGACCTTAAAGAGGGTGCTAAGGAGGCTTAGAGTCAGAGTTTTACAGCACAGGAAAAGGCCCTTCGGCCCATCATGGCCCTGCCAGTCATCAAGTCCCTATCTACTCTAATCCCATTGGCACTTGGCCTGTAGTCTTGTATGCTATGGCATTTGAAGTGTTCATCTCAAAACTTCTTAAATGTTGTGAAGGTTTCTGCCTCTACCGCCCTTTCAGGCAGTGAGTTCCAGATACGCCCAGCCTCTGGGTGAAAAGATTTTCCCTCAAATCCCCTCTAAACCTCCTGCCTCTGGCATTAAATCTATGCCCCCTGATTATTGACCCGTCCACTAAGGGGAAAAGTTTCTTCCTATCTACCTTAACTATACCCATCATGACTTTGTACATCTTAATTAGATCCCCCTCAGTCTTCTCTACTTTAAGGAAAACAACCCCAACCTATCTAGTCTCTCTTCATAGCTGAAACGCTCCAGCCCAGGCAACACCCTGGTGAATCTCCTCTGCACCCTCTGCAATCACATCCTTCCTATAGTGTGGTGACCAGAAATGCACACAGTTCTCCAGATGTGGCTTAACGCTTTATACAGCTCCATCATAACTTCCCTGCTCTTGTATTCAGTGCCTTGACTAATAAAGGCAAGTGCCCCATATGCTGCCTTAACCACCTTATCTATGTGTCCTGCTGCCTTCAAAGATCTAAGGACAATGCACACCAGGGTCCCTCTGATCCTCTGAAGCATGTTGAAGCAAAAACATATAACCTGATTCGAAACCTGACTGCCCCAAACATGCCCAGTTCTAAATCGTACAGTGAGTTAGTGGAACTCGTGAAATTGCACTTTCAGCCTAAACCGTCTGTGCTCATGCAGTGCTTCAAGTTTAATTTGAGAGTTTGGACCCCGGGAGAGTCCATTGCAACCTTTTGTGGCGAATCTGAAACAGTTAACTGAATACTGAGTTTGGGGATAGCTTGAATGATATGCTGTGGGACAGACTTGTAGGTGGAGTCGAGGACAATGCCATACAGCGCCACTTGCCAGCTGAATCCAACATCGATTTCAAGTGTGCCATTCCTCTCGGTATGGAAAATGCCAAGAAAGACTCGCAGGTTTTGAAGCATGTGGATAATGGCGCCGCGCTCCATGTTGGGTGGGAACCTGCCGCTGAGTGTGGTGCAAGAAACAGAACAGCAGATTTTAAATGTGATTCTATGCCCGCTGCATGAAGACTTAGGAAGCTTAATGGTAACATGTCAGCTAATAAGATACGCATTTGCTACAGATGTGGAGGAAATCATGGAGGAGACGTTTGTAGGTTCAAAAAGGCAGAATTCAATTATTGCTGCAGGAAAGGACACCTGGTTAGGCAATGCAGAACAAAGGATAGGTAAACAGCACAACAACAAACGAATCTGATTGAGCTAACTCTTACAACAAAGGCTGAGGCTGCCACTCCTGATGTATACTCTCTGTATCATTTGACTGCTGTTAATTCTGAGCCCATTACAAAGACAGTACAAGTGAACTGGTGGATACCGGTGCTTGAACTACTGTTGTTGGGGAGCACACATTCAAGTACCTCAGTGAAGGGAGTCAGCCACTAACATTGGAACAGACCTTTCCCAAGCTGAGAACTTAAGCTGGAGAATCAATTCAGCTCAATGGCATTTTAAAAAAATTAATTCATGGGATGTGGGCTTCGCTGGCTGGGCCTGTATTTATTGCGCATCCCTAGTTGCCCTTGAGAAGGTGATAGTGAGCTGCCTTCTTGAACCACTGCAGTCCGTGTGGTGTTGGTACACAGACACTGTTGTTAGGAAGGGAGTTCCAGGATTTTAACCCAGTGACAGTGAAGGAACAGCGATATATTTTCAAGCCAGGATGGTGAGTGACTTGGAGGGGAACTTCCAGGTGGTGGTGTTCCCATCTGTCTGCTGCCCTTGTCCTTCTAGATGGTAGTGATTGTGGGTTTGGAAGGTGCTGTCGAAGGACCCTTGGTGAATTCCTGTAGTGCATCTTGTAGATGGTACACACTGCTGCCACTGTGCGTCGGTGGTGGAGGGAGTGAATGTTTGTGGATGTGGTGCCAATCAAATGGGCTGCTTTGCCCTGGATGGTGTCAAGCTTCTTGAGTGTTGTGGGAGCTGCACTCATCCAGGCAATTGGGTAGTATTCCATCACTCTCCTGGCTTGTGCCTTGTAGATGGTGGACAGGCTTTGGGGAGTCAGGAGGTGAGTCACTTGTCGTAGGATTCCTAGCCTCTGACCTCCTCTTGTAGCCACAATATTTATATGGCTATTCCAGTTTAGTTTCTGGTTAATGGTAACCCCCCGGATGTTGATAGCAGGGGTTTCAGTGATGGTAATACCATTGAATGGCAAGGGCAATGGTTGGATTTTCTCTTGTTGGAGATGGTCATTGCCTGACACTTGTGTCTGGGAAGAGCGTCCTCTGCAGTCACTGTTGCCGTGAAGCAGTCTGGAAAGACTGTCATCTGCAGTCACCGTCACTAGGAAGCAGTCTGGGAAGAGTGTCCTCTGCAGTCACTGTCGCCAAGTGAAAAAAAACCAAAGTGACATCACAGGAAAACCATAAGTTCATTGGTTGGTAAATAACTGCTAGTTTGAACTACCTATTCTAAGTTGATTTCAGATTAAAGGTGACTACTGGGGCCAGGATTGGAGGCCTAACATTTCAGCTTCAACTCATCAGAGAGAGCAAGTTCCAGTTGATTTTAAAAAGTGTTTTTTGAATCTCTGTTCTAACTTGCTTTCTGTTTAAAGGTAAATAGGAGAAATATTTTACAGATTGATAAACTAAAGATCAGTAGGAAATTTAAAAACAAATTGAAAAACTAAATAAAATAGAGATGCAGGGCAAGGCGATGTGTTGTAGCTGCATGATGTGGGAGCTGATGGACCCCATTGTAGTTCCTAGTGACCACAGCTGTAGCTAATGTTGGTTGCTCGAGGAACTCCGGCTCAGAGTTGATGAGCTGGAGTCTGAGCTTCAGATACTGCAACACATCAGGGATGGAGAGAGTTACCTGGATGCTGTGTTTCAGGAGACAGTCACACCCCTTAGATTAACTACCTTAAATTTGACCAATGGTCAGGGACGGGATGGTGTGATTATCCGTGAGGCAGGTGGAGGGATCCAGGAAGTAGCTCTGTAGGAGCCTCAGCCCTTGACCTTATCCAACAAGTTCGAGATTCTTGTTCCCTGTGTGGATGAGAGCGGGGACCGTAGGGAGGATGAGCAAACTGACCATAGTACCATGGTGCAGGGAGCCATTCAAGTGGGGGGAGAAAAGAGAAATGTAGTTGTAATTGGGGATGGTATAGTTAGGGGAATAGATACTGTTCTCTGTAGCCGGGATCGAGAGTCCCGAAGGCTGTGTTGCCTACCTGGTGCCAAGGTTAAGGGTATCTCATCTGGACTGCAGAGGAATTTGGAGTGGGAGGGGAAAGATCCAGTTGTCATGGTCCATGTAGGTACCAATAATGTAGGTAGAATGAGGAAAGATGTTCTGCTGAGGGAATACGAGCAGCTAGGGGCAAAATTAAAAAGCAGAACCAAAAAGGTAATAATCCTCGGATTACTCCCTGAGCCATGAGCTAATTGGCACAGGGCCAATAAGATTAAAGAGGTAAATGCGTGGCTCAACGATTGGTGTGGGAGAAATTAGTTTGAATTCATGGGACATTGGCACCAGTACTGGGGAAAGAGGGAGCTATTCCGTTTGGATGGGCTCCACTTGAATCATGCCGGGACCAGTGTCCTGGCGAATCACATAACTCGGGTTGTAGATAGGGGTTTAAACTAAATATTTGGGGGGAGGGTTCAGTTGCATGGAAATATAAAAAATCAAAGTTTAAAGAGAGGGTAAGAGTGCAGGTTAGTGATGAGGCTGATTATTACCAAAAAGTGAAAGGAAGGGACAGAGTGTGTGAACGCCATATTGCACCAAAGAATAGTATAAGAGGAGGGAAAATTGACAATAGGGCAAACTTATAGGCTTTGTATCTGAATGCACGGAGCATTTGGAATAAAACTAATGAGTTAACAGCGCGGTAAGAGATAAATAGGTATGATTTGGTGGCGTTTAATGAGACGTGGTTACAGGGAGAGCAGGTTTGGGAGTTGAATATCCAAGGGTACTCAGTGTTTCGGAAGGATAGGCACAAAGGAAATGGAGGTGGTGTAGCCTAGTTAGTAAAGGAAGAGATCAGTGCTATAGTGAGGAATGAGAAAGGCACTGGAGAGCAAGATGTAGAGTCGGTCTGGGTAGAAATAAGAAATAGCAAGGGAAAGAAGTCCCTGGTGGGTGTAATCTATAGGTCCCCAAACAGTCGTTCAGCATTAGGGCACAGTGTAAACCAGGAAATACTGGGAGCATGTAAAAAAGGCACGGCAATAATCATGGGTGATTTTAATATACATATAGACTGGACTAATTGGCAAGGGTAACATCGAGGGAGAGCTCATAGACCGTATTAGAGATTGTTTCTTGGAGCAATATATTGTAGAACCAACCAGGGAGCATGCTAACACAAAAACAGGAACAGAAATACCTGGAAAAACTCAGCAGGTCTGGCAGCATCGGCGGAGAAGAGCACAGTTGACGTTTCAAGTCCTCATGACCCTTCAGCAGAACAGATGGATGAGGCAACTGAAGATGGTTGGGCCGAGGATATTACCCTGAGGAACTCCTGCAGTGATGACCTGGAGCTGAGATGACTGACCTCCAACAACTACAACCATCTCCCTTTGTGCTAGGTACGGACTCCAACCAGCGGAAAGTTTACCCCCTGATTCCTGTTGACTCCAGTTTTCCTGGGGCCCCTTGGTACCACACTCGGTCAAATGCTGCCTTGATATCAAGGTCAGTTGCTCTCAGCTCACTTGCTCTTTTGTCCATGTTCGAACCAAGGCTGTAATGAGGTCAAGAGCTGAGTGGCTCTGGCGGAACTCAAATTGGTTGTCAATGAGCAGGTTATTGCTAAGCAAGTGCCGCTTGATAGCACTGTAGATGACCCTTCCGTTACTTTACTGATGATGGAAAGTAGACTGATGGGGTGGTAATTGGCTGGGCTGGATTTGTCCTGTTTTTTGTGTACAGGACAAACCTGGACAATTTTCCACTTAGCTGGGTAGATGTTGTAGCTGTACTGGAAAACCTGGCCAGGGGTGCAGCAAGTTCTGGAGCCTAAGTCTTCTGTACTATTGCCGGAATATTATCAGGGTCCACAGCCTTTGCAGTGTCCAGTGCCTTGATATCATTTGGAGTGAATCGAATTGACTGAAGACTGGCATCTGTGATGCTGGGGACCTCTGGAGGAGGCCGAGATGGATCATCCACTCGGCCCTTCTGGCTGAAGATTGTAGCAGATGCTTCAATCTTATCTTTTGCACTGATATTCTGGGCTCCTTCATCATTGAGGATGGGGTTATTTGTGGAGCCTCCTCCTGCAGTGAGCTGTTTAATTGTCCACCACCATTCAAGGCTGGATGTGGCAGAACTGCAGATTTTAGATCTGATCCGTTGGTTGTGGGATCACTTAGCTCTGTCCATTACTTGCTGCTTATGCTTTTTGGCACACAAGTAGTCCTGTGTTGTAGCTTCACCAGGTTGACACCTCATTTGTGGTATGCCTGGTTCTGCTCCTGGCATGCCCTCCTGCACTCTTCATTGAGCCAGGGTTGATCCCCTGGCTTGATGGTAATGGTAATGGTATTGTGGGGGTATGCCGGGCCATGAGGTTACAGATTGTGTTTGAGTACAATTCTGCTGCTGCTGATGGCCCACAGTGCCTCATGGATGTCCAGTCTTGAATTGCTAGATCTGTTTGGTATCTATCCCATTTAGCACAGTGGTGGTGCCACACAACGGGATGGAGGGTATCCTCAATGTGAAGGCGGGACTTCGTCTCCACAATGACTGTGCGGTGGTCACTCCTATCGATCCTGTCATGGACAGATGCATCTGTGGCAGGCAGGTTGGGGAGGATGAGGTCAAATGTGTTTTTCCCTCTTGGCTCCCTCACCACTTGTCGCAGACCCAGTCTAGCAGCTATGTCATTTAGTGCTCGGCCAGCTCGGTCAGTCGTGGTGCTACCAAGCCACTCTTGGTGATGGAAATTCATGTCCCCCCCAGAGTGCATTCTGCACCCTTGCCACCCTCAGTGCTTCCTCCAAGTGATGTTCAAAGTGGAGTTCTGATTCATCAGCTGAGGGAGGGCGGTATGTGGTAATCAGCAGGAGGTTTCCTTGCCCATGTTTGACCTGATGCCATGAGATTTCATGGGATCTGGAGTTGATGTTTGAGGACTCCCAGGCCAACTCCCTCCTGACTGTATGTCACTGTGCCGCTGCCTCTGCTGGGTGCATCCTGTCGGTGGGACAGGACATACCCAGGGATTGTAATGGTGGTGCCTGGGACATTACCTGTAAGGTATGATTCCATGAGGATGACTATGTCAGGCTGTTGCTTGACTAGCCTGTGAGACAGCTCTCCCAATTTTGACACGAGCCCCCATTGTTTGTAAGGAGGATTTTGTAGGGTTGACAGGGCTGAGATTATCATTGTCGTTTCCGGTGCCTAGGTCGATGCTGGGTCATCCATTTGGTTTCATTTCTTTTTTGTGACTTTGTCGCGGTTTGATACAACTGAGTGGCTTGCCAGGCCATTTGAGAGGGCATTTAAGAGTCAGCCACATTGCTGTGGATCTGGAGCCGCATGTAGGCCAGGCCAGGTATGAACATTTTCCTCCCCTAAAGGTCATTAGTGAACCAGATGGATTTTTAAAACAATGGACAATGGTTTCATCATTGGACTTTTAATTTCAGATTTTTATTGACTTTAAATTCCATCATTTGCCACAGCAGGTTTCGAACCTTGGTCCCCAGAGCATTATCTTGGGTTTCTGGATTACTAGCCCAGCTACAATACCACCGTGCCATCACTTCCCCCTGCTGTCCCAATCTGCTACAAACCACAGACAGCCCAACTGCCTGTGATAATCGCAAAGGAGGGACCCAGTCTTCTGGGTTGAGATTGGCTGCAGGAAATAAAACTTGACTGGTCAGAAATATTCCATTTGAAGTCCGATGAAATTCCAGAACTATTGAAGAAATATGACACTGTTGTTCAAGACAAATTGGGAAAACTGAAGGGCATGCAAGCTAGAATGCACGTTGATCCCCAGGCAACACCACGTTTCTTCAAGGCCAGACCAGTGCCTTACTCATTAAAAGAAAAAATGGAAGCAAAGTTGTGCAGGTTGGAAAACCTGGGAATAATTCAGCTTGTCCAGTTTTCTGAGTGGGCCGCATCCATAGTCCCAGCTGTCAAGCCAGACCATGTTTACGTATATGTGGTGACTACAAACTGGCAGTCAACAAAGCAGCAAAGTTAGATAAATATCCCATTCCTAGAATCGATGACTTGTATGCCAAGTTAGCAGGAGGCAAGTCATATACAAAACTAGAAATGAGTCATGCCTATCAATAATTGGAGTTCGATAGCACGTCAAGAGAACACGTGACAATTAATACCCATAAAGGCCTCTACCAGTACACCCAATTGTCTTTTGGAATTTCATCAGCATGTGCTATTTTTCAGCAAACCATGGAGAGTCTCCTGCAGGGACTTCCATGTGTGGCCGTGTTCTTAGATGACGTTCTCATCACTGGATTGACCGAAGCTGAACATTTAGCCAACCTCAAGAAAGCACTGAGAAGATTTATGGAAGCAGGTGTGCATTTGAAGTGAGAAAAAGGCACATTTCAAGCATTGGAGGCAATCTACCTGGCTCACAGATTGGACGCAATGGGGTTGTATCCTGTTGAAGACAAGGTCCAAACAATTAAAGATGCACCATCAACCTCTATTATGACAGAGTTTAAATCTTTCCTCGGAATGTCTAATTACTATAGCCATTTTTTACCTAATCTGTCCACTGTACTGGCACCACTACATTTGTTGCTGAGGAAGAATCACCACTGGTCATGTGGTTCACAACTAGAAGGAGCCTTTGTAACAGCGAAGAAACTGCTTCATTCGTCATGCTTGTTGGTACATTTTGACCCATCCAAAAAGCTAGTGTTGATGTGTGATGCTTCTTCTTACTAGAATGGTACCAGCAATGAGGACCTTTGGTTATCTGGAGAAACTGGGGTTGTCCTCCTTAGAGCAGAGAAGATGAAGAGGTGATTTAGTACAGGTGTTCAAAATCACATGGTCATGAAAGAGTGAAGAAAGAAAAACTTTTCAGTTGCCGAACTGGCCGGTAATCAGAGGACACAGATTTTAGATATTAGGCAAAAGATCCAGAGGTGACATGGCAAAGCGATTTTTGACTTAGTCTGGATTGAGCTGCTGGAAAGATTGGCAGCAGCTTCAACAGTAACTTTCAAAAGCATAAATATGTGGAAAGAGCACAGAAGTGGAACCGATTAATAGCTCCACCAAAGAGCTGATACAGGCAAAATGGTTTGAATGTGGGAAATTTTAACAAAGAAAATGGGGGGGGTGGAGGGCGGTTTGGGTCAGGTGAGTAGGAGGGTGGTGGTTAAAGTCTTAAAAATCAGATTGCTGACCCAAACCTGCCACTAAACTGCCCACTTCTGTCTTTTACTGAGGCCAAAAGGTGAACAAACAGCCAACTGGCTCCAAGGAGACAGGTTGGTGCTTTCAGTATGACAAAGACACTGCAAGTCTCATTTCTATTCAGCCTTTCACCTTGGTCAGCTGGGTTTCTCGGGCATTAGGGAACCTGGTAGTTACATCCAAGTGAGGACTTTGTGGATCCAAGAGATGAGTGAAGTGTGTGCCTTCCCTGGCCTTCCTCACAAGGCCTCCAAACTCCCTCCCCCTCCCCCAGGCTTCTGGTCCACTACACCAGACCTCCAATCTGCCTCCTCAGCTTCCTGCCAATTCCCACCCACCCCCGACCTCCATCAAAACCTATTTCCTTCTCACTGCCCACTCCCCTTACTCCGCCACCACCACCGGGCTCAATTTCAAGGTGGGAAGAGGTCAGTGATGTCATGTGTACTCGTGGGGAAATCTCGACTTCAGAGTTCCTTGTGCCTTTTGGACAACCCCACCACACTCTCGAGGAGTCAGATAGGTAAACGTTCAAACCTATAATACTAAATAATTATCCAATTTCCTTTTGAAAGTTATTATTGAATCTGCTTCCACTGTCCTTTCAGGCAATAAATTCAGATCATAATGTGTAAAAACATTTTGTAAATCTCTCCCTCTGGTTCTTTGGCCAATCATCTTAAATCTGTGTCCTCTGGTTATCCAATCAGCTGCCAATGGAAATAGTTTCCCCCCTTTACTCTATCAAAATGCCTCATACACAGAATGCCAAAGGTGTCTTTACCTTGCCATAATTCCTTTATTTTAACAAAAATCTAGCTCAGTTGTTCAAGATAATTTGATTGTTGTCCAGTAATTTGGTCCTTCCCTCTCCTCTATTTGGTGGTAGGTTCAGAACCTGGCAGTTCGGAGCCAACAGTCAGGTGCGTTGCCTGCTTCATCTCCTCAGAGCGTCCCGCTTAAAGGCACCTGTCAGACCCAGCAGCTCCCGATGAACCACACCAAGCCGGCAGGGCAAGGAACCGGCCCCAAGGTTAGCCAACACGACTCGGCCCCTGAGAGCACCAAGAAAGGAGAGAGTCTGACCCCGGCCAGCCCCGAGACCCGGGTGTCCACTGTCACACGGTTACAAATGCCAGCAAACACACAGCAGTTAATAGTCCCTGGTAAGCGGCAAGCTAACGATGAGTTGGAAAGATGCATTTTAATTTGACTATGACACCTTGGGGTTGAAATTCCACCAAGTCCTACTGGTTAACATGCTTCAAGTCAGATTCTATGTGGACTATTTTCACAAAAGTGTGTTAATTCATGTGCCAAAGGCAGCGTACAGTGTAATTATGTAAAACAAAAAATAGAAGCTGGAATAAGCCTTATGGCCCCTCAAGAATATTTTGCCATTCAATAAGTTTATGACTGATCTTATACCTTAATTCCACTTTGCCACCCTATCATCTTGTTCCCTAATTCCCTTAGTATTCAAAATATGAACATATGAATTAGGAGCAGGAGTAGGTCACTCAACCCCTCGAGCTTGCTCTGCTATTCAATAAAATCATGGCTGATCTGATTGTAATTTCCCTTCTCCCAATAACCTTTCATCCCCTCACTTATCAAGAATCTACCTACCTCTGGCTTAAAAATATTCAGACCCTGCTTCCACTGCCTTTTGAAGAAGAGTTCCAAAGACTCACAACCCCCGAGAGAAAAAAATCCTCCTTGTCTCTGTCTTAAATGAGTGACCCTTCATTTTTAAATGGTCACCCCTAGTTTTAGATTCTCCTACAAGAGGAAACATCCTCTCCACATCCACCCTGTCAAGACCCCTCAGGATCTTAAAGGTTTCAATCAAGTCACCTTTTACTCTTCTAAATGCCAGTGGATATAAAACTAACCTGTCCAACCTTTCATCATAAGACAACCCACCCATTCCTGCTGTTCGTTAAGTAAACATTCTCTGAACTGCTTCTAATGCATTTACATACTTCCTTAAATAAGGAACTCAATACTGTGCACAGTATTCTAGATGTGGTCTCACCAGTGCCCTGTACAACTGAAGCATAACCTCCCTACTTTTTGTATTCAATTTCCCTCGTAATACACCAACATTCTACTAGTTTTCCTAATTACTTGCTGTACCTGCATACTAGCGTTTTGTGATTCATGTACTAGGATGCCCAGATCCCTCAGAATCCCTGAGCTCTGCCATCTCTCACCATTTAGGTAATATGCTTTTTTTATGCTCCCTACCAAAATGGACATTTTGCTCACATTTGCCCACAATATACTCCATTTTCCAGATCTTTTCCCACTCATTTAATCTATCTATAATCCCTTTGTTAGCCTCCTTATGTCCTCTTCACAACTCAGTTTCCTACCTATCTTTGTGTCATTAGCAACCATACCTTCAGTCCCTTCATCCAAATTATTTATATAAATTGTAAAAAGTTGAGGCCCCAGCACTGATCCCTCGTCGCATCCTGCTAACCAGAAAAAGACCCATTTATGCCTACTCTCTGTTTCCTGTTAGCCAGTCAATCTTCTATCCATGCCAGTATGTTACCCCCTACACTATGAGCTTTTATTTTCCTCAGTAACCTTTGATGTGGCACCTTATCAAATGCCTTCTGGAAATCTAAATACAGTACATCCACTGGTTCCCCTTTATCCACAGTACATGTGACTTCTTCAAAGAACTCCAATAAATTGGTGAACAAGTGTTTACCTAAGGTGAACAAGTGCTGGGTGTTGATTTGTTAATTATACTCAATTGTATATAAGGTAGAGTCAGCCAGCACGGACTTTAGAGGCCTTCCGTGCTCAGTGGGCACCGTGGGGACTTCGTATTTTACAGACCCCTTTGATCACGTTTTGGTTTAATGTTTGTAAGGTTCCTTTAACATTTGACTTTCTGTTTGCAGTGTCGCTTTAAGGGGCTGCATCTTGTTTTGTCCCTCATTTTTCCTAATTTAGTTCAATTGAAATAAAAAAAAAAGCAGTGGCTGGCTGGGCAACAGATGGGGTCGTCCGGCCTGACTGTCTCATTCTGTGGCTGTAGGCCCATGCTACTCAGTCCAGCAACATCTTGTGAAACCCAAAGCAAGGTTGCTCAGGCAGAGCTTTTTGTCACAAAATGGCTACTAAGTCAAAAGGCACAGAAAATTCATTGAAAATGGATCACACAATGAATTAGGCCATTCAGCCTCTCGAGCCTGTGGCGCCATTCAGTAAGATCATGGTTTATCTGTATCCCAGTGCTGTTTACTTATACACCTTGATTCCATAGTCAAGCCAAACAAGATCTTGTCAACCTGAGATTTTGAAATTTTCAGCTGATTCCCCCGCACCAGCCACAACAGCTTTTTGGTGTGGAGAAGTGCTTCCCTAAACGGCCTATCTTTAATTATAAGGTTTTGACCCCTTGTATTTGACTTCCTCATTAGAGGAAATAGTTTCTCTCTGTCTGCCCTATTGAATCCTTTAATCATCTTAAACACCTCAGTGACATCATCCCTTAAAATTCTTTAGTTAAGGGAATACAAGCCAAGTCTATGTAACTTGTCCCAAGTTAACTCAGAAACATGACTTAAGTTAATGATGATAGAAATGAACGCAGTTCAACTCTCTTTCGCTGGAAGTATTGGTAAATTCTTCATCTAAATTCATCATGTCATTTTTAAAAAGCATCAATGGAATTGGAAAAATTAATTGTAATGCTTTGTGACTTTGATATTTAACTGTTGTCTTAATAATGAGGATTTTTATTTTGTTGAGATTTCTTTCAGAGCTGGAATTAATTTACAAAGGAAAGACGTCATGCTAAAAGCCTTGAAAAAGACATCTTGCTGTTCTCTGTTAACTCTGTTGTTTGTCCTCTCTAGCACCTTATACCCCGATTCAGCCACACCAGCTGATTAAACAGCCGCAGATTCCACTGCAGCAAGCGACGCCGAAAGCACATCATCAACTTATTATTCAGCAGCAGCAGATCCAACACAGACAGCAACTGCAACCTCTGGCACTTCAGGCCCAGGCTTCTGACCCTCCACAGTCTCAGCACTGCCTGCCGATCCAAGCCCACAGCCAATCCTTAATCCAGGCTTCTCCCCAGTCGCCACATTGCATATCGACCCAGGCCCATAGCCAACCACTGAGCCAACCTTCAGCTCACTCTCACCCCCAGAGCCAGCAGCAGACAGTCGTGGTCTCTCCAGTACCTTCTCAGTCACCGCCTAGTCCATCGGCATCCACCATCATCATCCAGCCGCAGGCACTGATACAGGCACAGTCTCACACCTTGGTTCATGCGCCTCTGCCCATGGGCTCCAGCCAGCAGCCAGCATCGGCCCACGTGCCGCCGAACCAGCTGTCACAGCCAGCACACTTACCCCCAGCCCATCGCTCACCGGTGGCTCAAATTGGACCGTTGCGACAATCAAGTCCAGTGACAACGCATTTAACTGCATCGCAACAACAGCAACATTCAACCCTAGGATCGTCTTCGCGAGAGGTCCCGTCAACGGCACCAACTCACCTCCAGCGACTGCCCTTGCAGTCAGTGCAGACCCTAACAGTACCATCTGAGATTGTTTCCCCTACTCAGGTTCTGCCACAGACTGTTCTACATTCACGGGAACAGCTCCCTGCAGCCCAGGCTCTGATCCAAATGCCCTTTCAGGCTCTTCCCCCGCCCCAGACCATTGCTGTTAATCTTCAAGTCCAGCCTTCGCCCCCAGTGGATGTGCCACTGGTAGGGATTTATTGAATTTTTTACATCTTGCATGAAAATTGTGTTGATTTTAATGAGAATTAGCCACCGCTTGTTGGAATGTTTGCCTTCAACATTGAATGTATTTACTTGTTTTATATTGAAACTATGCATTCCACATTATTTTAAGGAAACTCAGTGTTCCATCCAGTCAACAGCTTTGCAATCCTGCAATTATTCTTGGGGCAGTTGTGTTTGAATGGCAGTCAAGACTGGGATTTGAGTTAGGGTTCCAGAAGGATTTGTGTTTGGTGTTTTGCTCTACTCATTGTACAGGAGTGATCTCCTGAAGCCCACAATTGACTGAGTGTTGTCCAATTCTTAATGAGAATGTTCCCATAAGCTGTTGAATACATCCGCTGAATGCAAAAATCATGCAGGGTTACTTACAAAGCTAGACTTAGCATAATTCAAGGCTGAATTTCTCACTGTACCAGTGACATGGTTATGATTTAATCTTCCAGCACAGCTGCCCTGCCTCTGCAGAAACCAACAGACTTTAAAATTAAATTATTGGTTAGACATAAAGGTCTCCATGAATTGCAACAAATGATGTTCACTTTCAACATTGACTAGATTATGTTGTATTAATCCATCTAACACAGGCTATTGTATGGATCACGTGACCATGATAATTTGCTCATGAGTTGATCACTTGTGGATAATTATGAGGTCACTAGAGGAACAGTGGAAAGATATGCTACCATGCCCAACAGATGGGCAGTGGTGCAGTGCCTTGGTACTCCAGGTACATTGTGCCTCAGAACACTTGAACATGGGTAAGCAACTGCCAAATTCCATGTTGCAAGACCATGATTTCAGCCATACCATCGGGGAAGATTCTGAATGCAGGCCAGGCTGTGACAGGGTGGAGTTGGAGAGTGAGACATATAGCTTATAGTAACTAATGGAAGACTACTAGTGGATGCCGGGGAGCAGGTATTCTGACCCTCCTCTTGGTAGAGGCAAGGGATGGAAAGTGTTTACTTAAAAAACATGTTAAAAACAGAGCACACTTATTCTTCAAAATTTCAATCTCATTACCTTTCAAATTAACTGTGATTCCCAACTAGGTCATCACAAAACGATCTATATACCCTGGTTAAGAACAGTCATGTTTCTGGGAGAGAGGAGCCAAATCCACCCTGATCTGAATCATGTAGTTTCAGATTTTTTTTTGGATAAATAAGAATTTCAGCCCAATTTGTACCAATTCAGATTTGCTCTCTATAGCATGATGACATGCACAAGCACCCTGTGATAAGGTATACTGACCTTTCTGTTGGTCGGGCTTGACCAAACCATGTGTCAGCTGATTGTTTCTTCAAAGGTAGGTGAATTGATTTGTTCTATGCATTTCACTCCATTGTGGTTAGTTGTGTATGTCTGTTGCCACTAGTCAAGGCTGTGGTTGAGGCCTGTACTAATTGTCCATATTACTTAGAGTTACACAGAATGTAAGTTCCCAACTGGTTCATGCCAGTGCTTATGCTTATACAAGCATCCTCCCAGGCCACTTCATCAAACTCTATCAGCATGGCTTTCTATTCCTTTCTCCATCAAGTGTTCATCTAACTTCCCCTTGAATGCATCAATGCCATTGACTCATAGTAATCCATGTAGTAGGGGCAAAGCAGCCTGCTTGATTGGCATCCCTTCTACAAACATTCACTCCACCACCGATGAACAAAGGCAGCAGTCTGTACCATCTACAAGATGCACTGCAGAAACTCGCCAAGGCTGCTTAGACAGCACCTTCCCAACCCATGACCGCTATCATCCAGAAGAACAAGGACATGGGAACACCACCACCTGCAAGTTCTCCTCCAAGCCACTTACCATCCTGACTTGGAAATATATCGCTGTCCCTTCACTGTCACTGGGTTAAAATCCTGGAACTCACTGTGGTTGTTCCTACACCACATGAATTGTAGCTGTTCAAGAAGGCAGCTCACCACCACTTTCTCAAGGGCAATGAGGGATGGGCAATAAATGCTGGCCTAGCCAGTGACACCCGCATCCCGTAAATGAATGAATAAAAAAAAGTGAGTGCCACATTCTCACCACTGTGGGTAAAGATATTTTTCCTGAATTCATTATTGGATTTATTGGTGACTATCTTAACATTTATGGCACCCAGTTTCAGTTTCCCCAAAAATGGACATATCTTCACTACGTCTGCCCTTTCAAATGCTTTCATAATCTTGAAGGATATGTGTACAATAGTGTTCAAGTTTAGTCGAGGAGATGTAAATTTAATCCCTGTTGGTGGTTGTGTGTCCAGGTCCACGGTGTTCTGCTTAGGAACATAGGACCAGGAGTAGGCCATTCAGCCCATTGAGCCTGCTCTGCCATTCAGTACAATCATGGCTGATCATCCACTTCAGTACCTTTTACCCACACTATTTCCATATCCTGTTATGTCATTGGTATTTAGAAACTGTCAATCTCTGTCAACCCAAACTTATGGGTTTGAATCTGAGAGCGGGTGGCATATTAGAGGCTTCAACCCAACAGTAACAAAGTTAGATAAAAGCAAAACACTGTGGATGCTGGAAATGTGAAACAAAAATGAAAATGCTGGATAATCTCATCTGGTCTGACGGCATCTGTGGAGAGAAAAAAACAAAGTTAACGTTTCGAGTCCACATGACCCTTCTTCAGAGCCTTCTTCAAATTTAACCAAGTTGGATTTGACGGCCAAAAATCCAAAATCTGTTCAATGTAAAGAATAAAAAAAATTAAGGTGACATTTTTGAATATTGTATTATTATGTTACTGAAGTTTGCCATCCTTGATGTTTGGCTTTTACTTGTGCTTTAATTTCAGACTAATCGCCAAATTAGTAAAAAGAAAAGATGTAATTTGTAAAAATTGGTCCTTGCCTGATTTTGAGATATGGCAGTAGACTATCACCTTCACTACCCAAGTGGTAATCTGACAGAGCAGATCATTCAATCGTTATAGAACCTGCATTGGTTTCATCCAGTGAATCCTATAAAGGTTCGCTCCCCCAAGTTACCTCCACGCAGTGATCAGGAAAATTTACCTGCATGTACTTCAAGTTTTTTTTCTTCTCCATTTCATCCATTGTTAATCTGTAGGGTTCTAGACAAAACCAGTCAATAGAGAAACAAATACCAAGACTTTACAATGGATCATAAAATAGTGTAAAACTTTTCAAAAGAGTTTTCCATCCCTTATTCTCACCATGTGCACATGAGAATATTGTGTGTGTGCCCTTCCTTCAAAAGGACATTGCTATGTTGGTGAAGCAATAAGTGGATGATTCCGGACTGATGAGCAAATTTGAGGCAAATGCCAATATTCAAACTGACAACCACTGATCCTGCAGCAACTGATCAGTTTGTGCTGGTTCATGCACAGATGTTAATGTCAAGATAATTTATCAAGGAGCCACGTTTGCAGAGACTCATGAAGGAGGCTTGTGGCTCCATGTTTTCACTGTGTGAGACCCTCGACCAACAAACCAAACGTATCTTCAGCTTCTGCATCGTTCCTGGCCCCAGTATTAGTGCCAGGATTGGGTTATATTAAGGAGTCCTCATCCCTTATTTGTATTGCCAAGACATAGCGTTGAACAAAGACTGCCCTTCAGCATAGTCCCGGAGGATAGTGCAAGCAAATGTCATGCCTGTTTCCATCCATGTGATTATTCCCAGTTGATATGGACTCCTTAGAACAGAAGTGTGGTGACACGGTCTGGCCTGTTTGTTACTGAGAATGTGAAAACTAGACATTCTTCCAAGTGCAGACATTTTATGAAGTCCTTCATACCTCAGGGGTGTCGCTACCATTAAGGGTCACTTGGTGAACACTCTGGAGGCTGAATTCAGATTGAATAGCTTTATTAGTATCAAAACAAGAGTAGTTCTGTCGAAGGGTCATGAGGACTCGAAACGTCAACTCTTTTCTTCTCCGCCGATGCTGCCAGACCTGCTGAGTTTTTCCAGGTAATTCTGTTTTTGTTTTTATTTCCCATGTGGTTCATTGATCAGTCAATGGAATTTTTCCTAAAGTAGGTAGAATAAATGTTACATGGAGCCTTCTTCTGGACTTGCTTCAGGCTTGTTAATATTAAACCAGTCCTCTGCTCAACATTATTCTTTTGTCTCTCAGAAGCCTGGAAAATGTATCCACTTTGTTGTGTGTTTGTGTGCATGTGTTTACTGGAGATAGCATTGAGATGAAGAGGATTAATTGGGAGTCAGAATCTTGATTCTAATTTTAATAAGAATGAAGTTTTTGGTTGAATTTTCATGTTGTGCCATGTGGTCTTACTGTATGGTATCATGCCTTGTCAGGTCTGTCCGGTGGAAGACACCTGTGACCAGGAGATGAGGGAAGACCAGGAAGAATGCTTTGCAGCACGCAGACCAGTTTCAACACCCCCTTCTGAGTCTGAATCCTCTATCTCTGCAGCACAAGGAGAAGCTCTGACAGTTGTGGACATTTGCCCAGGTTAGGTGTCAAGCAGAGGGAAATAAAGGTAGTTTGAGAAATGAAACTAACAAGAGACTGTAACCTTTCAGCTCTGCAAATTTGGCTCAAGCGCAGCACAGACTAATGAAGTGAAAGTTTACTGTTCCCGCTGTTTATTAGAAACCCACATTAAATGTCTCAGCATAATCTTAATATTAATTTCTGATTGAATGAACTAACACTAATTGGTTGGTGTATGGAAGTGGAAAATTGTTACTTTTGAAAGAAAGATTTGCATTTATATAGTCTTTCACAAAACAAGGCTAAAGCATTTGCAACCAACTGCAGCAAGAAGTGCTGAGTGGATGATCCATCTCGGCCTCCTTCTCAAATCCCCAGCATCACACATGCCAGTCTCCAGCCAATTTAATTCACTCCACATGATATCGAGAAATAGCTGAAGGCACTGGATACAGCAAAGGCTGTAGACCCTGATAACATCCTGATTGTAGTACTGAAGACTTATGCTCCAGAACTTGCCGTGTCCCTAGCCAAGCTGTTCCAGTACAGCTTCAGCACTGGCATCTACCTGAAAATATGGAAAATTGCCCAGGTATGTCCTGTCCATAGGAAGCAAGACAAATTTAATCCAGCCAATTACTGTCTCATCAGTCTACTCTCAATCATAGGCAAAGTGATGGAAGGTGCCTTTGACAGTGCTATCAAGCACTCAGTACTTACTCATTACATACCTAATTACTCAGTAATAACTTGCTCAACAATGCTCAGTTTGGGTTCTGCCAGATCTCAGCACAGCCTTGGTCAAAACATGGACAGATGAGCTGAATTGAAGAGGTGGAGTGAGAGTAACTGCTCTTGATATCAAGGCAGCATTTAACTGAGAATGGCATCAAGGGGTCCTAGCAAAATTGAAGACAATGGGCAAACGCTCCACTGTTTGGAGTCGTACCTTGCACAAAGGAAGATGGTGGTGGTGGTTGGAAGCCAATCATCTCAGACCCAGGACATTGCTGCAGGAGTTCTTCATAATAGTGTCCTAGCCCGACCATCTTCAGCTGCTTAATCTCTCTATTATAAGGTCAGATGTAGGGATGTTCGCTGATGTTTGCACAGTGTTCAATAACACATGCAACTCCTCAGATATTAAAGCTGTTCATGCCTGCATGCAGCAGGACCTGGACAATATTGAGGCTTGGGCTGTTAAGTGGCAAATAACATTTGTGCCACACAAATGTCAGGCAATGATCATCTCCAACAAGAGAGAATCTAACCATATCCCCTTGACAGTCATTGGCATTTCTACCCCTGAATCTCCCACTATCAACGCCCTGGGGGTTACCAATGACCAGAAACTGAACTGGGCCAGCCTTATAAATACGGTAGCTACTCAACTCCTGACTCCCAATCATCTACAAAGCACAAGTCAGGAGTGTGATGGAATACTTGCCACTTGCCTGGATGAGTGCAGCTCCAAAAACACTTGAAGCTTGACACGATCCAGCTCAAAGCACCCTATCCACCACCTTAAGCATTCACAGCCTCCAACACCATCGCACAATGGTAGCAGTGTCTGCACTTTCCGTTCTTATTAAGTAGAACGCCCCTGCTTATTTTCAAAATGGTGCCCTATCATCTTCATTGTTATTACATTCCTGTTGACATTGGTTGTGGCTCAGTTTAGTAGCACTCTTGCCTCAGAATCAGCAGGTCATGAGTTCTAGTCCCACTACAGATACCTGAACACACAATCCAAACTTGTGTCTCCAGTGTTGAGGGTGTACTGCAGACTTGGAGCTGCTGTCTTTCCAATGAGTTGTGAAACTAAGGCCCCTTTTGCACTAAGGAGAATTTTTTTTTTGAGGGTTGTGTGACTTTGGAACTCTCTGCCTCATAAGGTGGTGTGGGAGGGGGAGAGGCCATTGAATATTTCTAAGACAGAGGTAGATAGATTCTTGTTAGGCAAGGGAATCAAAGGTTATCCGGGGTACAGGGGAAGTGGAATTCAAAATGCAAACATCAGCCATGATCTTATCAAATGGCGGAGCGGGCTTGAGGAGCCAAATGGCCTATTTCTATTTCTCTTTCCTATGTTCATATGCTCTCTCAGCTGAATGTATTAGAACTATTTAATGAGCAAGAGAGTTTTTCCCAGTGTCCTGGCCATCATTTAACCCTCAATCAACATTGGTCATTATCATATTGCTGTTTGTGGGAGCTTGCTGTGCACAAATTGTCTGCTGTGCTTCCTACATTACAACAGTGACTACACTTAAGAAGTACTTCACTGGCTGTGAAGTACTTTGGCACATCCAGAGATTATGGAAGGAGCTGTATAAATGGAAGCATTTATTTATTTTCCAGTAAAAGAGTTTTTACTTCAGCATCATTTCTTTATCTTACAGAACGAGCAGGGCCACCTAGTGTGACCTCAGCAAATGCATCCGTTATTAGGTCCTCTGCAGACACGCTGAGGTTCTCCAGTCCTTCCGCTCTCATTGTCCCACCTGCCAAACTGAAACACAATGGCGCCGTCTCTTCCAGCAACCTTCCTGGGACGGATAACAAGCCACCACAGGCCATTGTGAAACCGCAGATCCTGACCCATGTCATTGAAGGGTTTGTTATTCAGGAGGGACTGGAGCCATTCCCTGTGAGTAGACCTTGTCTTTTTTGTTCCAGATCATTATTATTATTATTTAGCAAATGCAAATCCCCGGAGCCAAGCGATCGCCTCCTCATTAGCTGAATTTAAGATGATTAGTCTGGCACTTTGTCTGTAGAGGGGACGCTCCTTGGTAATGTGCAGCATTGTTTGTGTCTCTCCACAAGTGCATAAGGGGTTTGTACTGAGGCTGCAGTGGTGGAGGTTGGCTGCACAGGGACCCTGACTTGTCCTGAACCTGTTTAGCAAGGACCACTCCCGCCATGGTAGATCAAAACCTGCCATTTGACCAGTAGGGTTTGTCACAAGCAGCTTTTCCGGATCATTAATAATAACCCTAGTGATTTTCCCCCTTCACTTCATAAAGTCACTGATTCATGCGAGAAGATTGCTGGCCACCTCCACGACCACTAATGCTCCAGCGCAGTACCAAAGGAATGCTGCAGTTGTTTTAGGTGCCATCTTTCAGATGAGATGTTAAATCGAGGCTGTGCCTGCTCTCTAAGGTCTATTGGCATGATTTCGAAAAAGAACAGGGAATTTCCTCTCTGACATTCTGGTCAGCATTTAACCCTCAAAACATCACTAAATCTGTTTAATTAATCATTTATGGGATTTTGCTGTGTGTAATTTCCCTGCATTGCAATAGTGACTTCATTTCAAGACTGCTTTTTTTAAGGTTGGCCCTCAGAACATCCATATTGCTGACAAAGCTAGTGTTTATTGACCAGCTCTAGTTGCTCTGAAAAGATGGTTGTGGGCCACCTTTTATAGATGCTTAATACAACTGAGTGACTTACCCCACGGTAGAGGCCAGTTAAGCCAACTACTTTGGTATGGGACTGCAGTCAAAGGACATTAGTGAACCATTTGCGTTTTTATGACAATCCAACGGCTTCATTGTTGCTTGTGCAGACTCCAGTTTTAAACTATATTCAGTTTAATCAGATTTATTCGATTGCCATATTTATTTTAACTGAATTCAAATAGTCAAACTGCCACGGTGGGATTTGATTTCAGATTATTACTCCAGAATTACTAGCTCAGTAATACAGAGAAAGTCTTTTTTAAGTTGTAGATACGTTCCTAGAAACCACTACTTATATCAAAACTATTTATATGAAAGCAGGTTTTTTTATTTAAATGCATGTAATATTAGATTATGCATCCCCAACCCAAGATTTTCAATCCCAATAAGTAACATAAACATGAAATAACTAAAACACAATGTGAATACTTAATCTGGATTCCTAGTGATACAGCAAAGAACCAAAGAGGTTTCGTTTTACCTGATTATTCTAAAATAAAGCGACAAAATATATCCCCAAGGAAGAGATCGATTTCCCCTATGCTCACATGTGTTAATTTGTTTCATCCCTTAAAATGACCAGGTTGCCTTGCTAATTTGACCCATTACTGGAGACTTCTTGACCTTGGCCCCATTCTTCCTGTGGAGCCAGTGACTGCTCCCCAGCTGTTCCATGGTTGGGTGGTGGTAGAGGGAGACCAAATCCTAAGCCAAAAGTTCAGAGAATGGAGAAACAGCCCTTTCATTGACCCACCCAGCCCCTATATCTATTCAGACAGTAAGAAAAAGACTGATGCACCTGGTTCCCAAATATACCTCTTTATACAGGGGTAGGTTATACTTAAAACTTATAAATGGGTAGTAATTTTTGAACTACTTCGTACAAAACTATTCAATTTGGGACGCCTTAAAAAGGTGTGTAGCTGTATAACTACTACACAACTATATCTTGTTACTTTATTGATTGTTGGAATCATACCTAGCACAAAGAAAGATGGCTGTGGTTGTTGGAGGTCAATAATCTCAGTTTTTTTTAATTATTCATTCGGGGTTGCTGGCTAGGCGAGCATTTATTGCCCATCTCTAATTGCACTTGTCCAGGACATCACTGCAGGAGTTCCTCAGGGTAGTGTCCTTGGCCCAACCATTCTCAGCTGCTTCATCAATGACATTCCTTCCATCATAAGGTGAGAAGTGGGAATGTTCGTTGATCTTTGTACAATGTTCAGCACCATTCGCCACTCCTCAGATACTGAAGCAGTCCATGTCCAAATGCAGCAGGACCTGAACAATATTCAAGTTTGAGTTGACAAGTAACATTCATGCCACACAAGTGCCAGGCAATGAAAATCTCCAATCAGAGAGAATCTAACCATCACCTCTTGACATTCAATGGCATTACCATCGCTGAATCCCCCACTATCAACATCCTGGGGTTTACCATTGACCAGAAACTGAATTGGACTAGCCATATAAATACTGTGGCTACAAGAGCAGGTCAGAGGCTAGGAATCCTCTGGCGAGTAACTCACCCTCTGACTCAACAAAGCCTGTCCACCATCTACAAGATGCAAGTTAGGATTGTGATGAAATACTCTTCACTTGCCTGGATGACTCCAGCTCAAACAACATTCAAGAAATTTGGCACCATCCAGGATAAAGAGGCCCGCTTGATTGGCATCCACAAACATTCACTCCCTCCACTACTGACGCACAGTGGCTGCATTGTATGCCATCTACAAGATGCACTGCAGGAACTTACCAGGCCCCCTTAGGCAACACCTTCCAAACCCATGACCACTACCATCTAGAAGGACAAGGGCAGCAGACACATGGGAACACCACCACCTGAAAGTTCCCCTCCAAGCCACTCATCATCCTGACTTGGAACTGCCGTTCCTTCACTGTTGCTGGGTAAAAATCCTGGAACTGTCTTCCAAACAGCACTGTGGATGTACCTACACCACAGACTGCAGCAGTTCAAGAAGGCTGCTCACCACCATCTTCTCAAGGGCAATTCAAATGGGCAATAAATGCAGGCCTAGCCTGTGACACCCACATCCCATGAATTAATAACAAAAAATTTGAAGCACTTTGAGACCTCTTAAGATAGTGAAAGGTGCTAGACAAATGCAAGTTCCTTTCTTTGGTCTTGTTGTGCACTCAGGCATCCTGCTGATTAATAATGCCTCTTTCACGGTCTCTATGACAACTAGAGATAGGCAATTGGTGTTAGAGTGAATCTGGGACCTGAAGTGAGAAGTAATGGCTATAGTTGCTGAAATTAAATGTTGCAAAACTGCTTGCCTAAGTAAATAGCGAACTACAACCATTGCCATCTGTTATTTATTGTATATATATTAAAAAAGAACTGAATGAATTGTACACTTAATTTTTCTTCTTGACCCTGTGGACAGTGTTGTGATGGTCAGGTCAGAAAACTTGGCTTTGGCTAACCATCTATTTCTTTTGCTTTCAAGAGGGTACAATGCTGCAGCATTTAGTTATTGTTGACTGAATAACTTTATTTTTTGCAACATTTTATCCCCTTGTCAGGAGATCATAGTGAAATTCCAGGCAGAATTTTTTGATTCTTATCTCTCTGTAGTTAAAACGAAAGAATGGTCTGACGTACAGTATGTTTCACAGAATTAATAGTTTGAGCTTCTACATTGCACAAAAGCTGAAATCATGCAATGTGAGGAGACCTGTAAATCTGCGCAGAAATAGCACTTATTTAAAGGGGAACCACATTCTGTTGAATTACCTTCAACGTTATAAACCCGTCCATTTATGGATATCTCTTCATTGCCACTTGCTTTATAATGGCTGGATAGGGAGAGATTAGGAGCATCCAATGGGGCAAATCAAAAATTAAACATTTGCAGGGCTATGGGGAAAGAAAAGGGAGAGTGGATTTTTAGCTAGCTCTTTCAAAGAACTGGCCTGGGATGTAAGGGTTGAATGGCCTCTATTTGTGTTGTAAGATTCTACGATTCCAAATTTTAGTTATGTTATCAGTGCTGGTTCCCCATCATCGATTTTTAATAATTAATTGTAAGCTAGTTACAAAGGAACTGATATTATCATCCATAATCTGGTCTGTTGTGCAGGTTTCTGCAACTTAGGGACAAGACTTGGTCATTTAGCCCATCAAGCCTCTTTCACTATTCAGTTAGATCATGGCTTCTCTGTAACTTAGCTCCATTGACTCACTTTGGTTCTGTTACTCCTAATGTCCTTGCCTATCAAACATCTGTCAATCTCAGTTTTGACATTTTCTTTGATGCAACCCCCTCTCACAGCCTTATAGTTTTTTTTTGAGAAGAGAGTTCCAGATTTCCACTACCATTTATGCGAAGACGTGCTTCCTGACATCACCCCTGAATGGCCAAGCTTTAGTTTTAAGGCTATGTCCCCGTGTTCTGGATTCCCCGCATCAGAGGAAATGATTTCTCACTATCTAACCTATCAATTCCTTTAATCATCTTAAACACAATTAGATCACCCCTTAATCTTCTACACTTGAGGGGATAAGAGTGCAGTCTATGTAACCTGGTCTCATAATTTAACACTTTTAGCACCCGGGTTTCATGTTCTTTGAGTTTCAATGAGATGGCTTTGATAACTTGGCTAGAATGACCTCCCTCTGACAGGTGAGTCGCTCCTCTTTGTTGACTGAGCAGCCGGTCAAGCAGAAGATGCACTGCGAAGGTCCAGCCACATCCCCCACCTCTGTCCAGTCAGTTGGTGAGCTCCAGAGCAACACAGGCAAGCAGCTGGAAGGGTCTCTTGACAGCGATTTGGATGACCTCACCGGTGAAGGTTTGTAAACTATTTCTTGCAGAGCGTGGGGAAAAGTGCAAAGACGCAAATCAGTCAATAATGAGACCCGCTGACCATTATACACCCACCCAATTTTCTGTCCCGTTCAAAGGACGTTAAAAATGGACTTTAAAATCAGGTAGAGTGACTAATTGAAGTAGAGTAACAGCATTGAATTTTGCAGCACAGAATGAGATCATTGATATTAACTGATTATGCTCCACACAAGCCTCCTCCTGCCCTCTCCTCTAACCCGATCGAAATAATCGATTCCATTTTCCTTTATGTTTTTATCTTGCTTCCCCTGAATACATGTATGCTATCTGCCTCAACTATGCCCTGTGGTAACAAGTTCTACATTCTCACCACTCTGAGTAAATAAGGTTCTCTAATGTTGAATATATTTAAAGCTCAGATAGACAAATTTTCAGTCTCTCAGGGAATCAAGGAAAAGGGGACTGGGAGGAAAAATGGAGTTGAAGCTGAAGATCAGCCATGATCATATAGAATGGCAGAGCAGGCTCAACAGGGCGTATGGTCTACTCCTGCTCCTATTTTTTATGTTCACCTGGATGTCTTATTGGATTTATTAATGACTGTCTTATATTTGTGGCCCTTGGTTTTTGTCTCCCCCACAAGTGGAAACATTATTTCCCCAATCAAACCCTTTCATAACCTTAAGGGCCTCTACTAGCTCATCTCTCAACCTTCTGCTTCTCAACCTGCTCAGTTTTGCCTGGTCTTTCTCATAACTGTTTAGAAATGTGCAATAGTTAGTGTTATTGTGACATAAGGAGCTAGGAGCAGCTTGGGAGATCTTTGTAGATACTTAACAGAATTCAATATGTCCTGGAAAGGTTGAGGGCTCTTTTTATAACCCTCAGGTATATTCTCATGTCCTAGCTGGAATATCGAGTCCGATTCTAGACACCATACTTTAGGGAGGATGTCAAGACCTTGGAGAGGGTGCAGAGGAGATTTACTAGAACATGACCAAGGATGAGGGACTTGTGTTATATGGGAAGATTAGAGAAGTTGGGCTTCATTCTTCTTAGAGCAGAAAAGGTTAAGGGGAGATTCATAGAGCTGTTCAAGATTATTAAAAGTTTATTTGAGTAATTGAGTGTTTCCAATGGCGGAAGGGCCAGTGATCAAAGGACTCAGATTTTAGATAATTGAGAAAAAAAGCCGGAGGGACAATGAGGCGATATTTTTTAATGCAGTGTTGTTGTGGTCTGAAATGAACTGCACGAAAAGTTTGGTGGATGCAGATTCAGTAGTAACTTTCAAAAGGGAACTGGATAAATACTTGAAAAGGAAAAATTTGCAGTACTATGGGGAAAGAGCAGATGAGTGGGACTTTTTCAAAGAGCCAAGACAGTCACGATAGACTAAATGGCCTCCTTCATGTGCTGTACATTATTCAAAATCCATTTTCAAACCTCACATTACCATCCTTTATGCATGGCTTCATCAGGGCCCAAGCTGCATATTTAAAGGTGACCTTACAGGTTTAGGGCGGGTGCCCTTGCCATCTCCAATTAAAATTGGGGTTGGTCAGATCAAGGTGGAAAAGGAGTGAGTGAGTTCCGACCGCCACCACCACCACCACCCCCCCACCCCCCCCCCCCCCCCCCCCCCGCCCCCACCAATTTCCCTGCCCTGAACACTTTGTTTGGGAACTCCCTTCATCTTGAAAAGTTGACCCAGGTAAATTGTTTGCTATCATGAAGGTTGATATGCAGGCTAAAAGTGAAGAAGTTATAAGGAAGGTGAGACGATCATTCAGAACCCAAAGAAAGGAGTGCAATAATTTGCCAGAAAAAGCCATTGTTCTTAAAATTTCTTACGTTATGTTCAGAGTGGACAAATCCCTTTTGGATTTTCATCTTCCTTCCCCTGACAAGAACAGTTGTGATCAGGAACGTGCTGTGCAGAAAATCATGGACTTAGGCCAGTGTTCTGCGCCACTACATGTCATGGTGTGTTGGACTCCCCTTATGTCGTGCCATTGGTATGGATGTCGAGATGGAAGTGGGAACCTTGAAGATGGATCTGAAGGAGGGAAAGAAGACCAGCTGTCAGGCAGAAGCAGCAGAACAGCCTGTTTTTAGATATGAGTTACCTCATGGAATGATTTTTTTTTATTTCTGATTATAATTTCAGAAGGGATGGAGGGCAGCGATCCAGACATGCTGAAGTGTGAGTTCTGTGGGAAGATGGATTATGCACACAAATTCAGAAGATCAAAGCGCTTCTGCTCTATGTCATGCGCTAAAAGGTATGAAACTCACTTTTGTATATTTGGTATCTTTCTGTGCAGATTAAGTTTTTTTTTCCTTTCTTCATGGGATGTGGGTGTTGCTGGCAAGGCCAGTATTTGTTGCCTATCCCTAAATGCCCTTGAAATGAGTGGCTTGCTAGGCCATTTCGGAGGGCAGTTAAGAGTCAAACACACTGTTGTGGGTCTGGAGTCACAAATGGGTAAGACCAGACCAGGTAATGATAGCAGATTTCCTTCTCTAAAATACATTAGTGAACCAGATGGGTGTTTAAAACAATCAATGATAATTACTGAGACTAGCTTTCAATTCCAGATTTATTAATTGAATTCAAATTCCATCAGCTGCAACGGTGGAATATGAACCTCGGTCCCCGGAGCATTAGCCTAGGCCTCTGATTTACTAGTCCAGTGACATTGCCACAGCTCCACCATCCCCCCCGTAAAGTTGTATTTCAATAAATTGTTACCTTTTTGCTAAACAAGGTGATTATCTTTTTGATAATTAAGCTACTATTTAACTGTAACCTTGGGCTGAATCTTCCGGTGGCCTGCAGGGGTGGGTCCAACTCGCCGGCGCGTAAAATGACGCGTGGTGATGTCGGGCGTGTGTCCTGATGTCATTGCGCGTCACCTCGATATTTTGTTCGGTGCGCCCGCCAAAATGTCAACGGCCTATTAGGGCCGTTAAAAAAGTAATTAAACTTGTTAAGAACGTTGCCTGTCCTACTTTAAGCTGGCGGGCAGGCAAAGAGCCCAAGCGGCCTTCACATTTTTCAGGAAACCTCATCCCCGGGCAGGATGAGGGTCCCTGCAGGTTTTATAAATAAATAATTCCATTTTCCAAACTTCACAAACATGTCCCAGCTCATGTGACACTGTCACACGAGGGGACATGTTTAAATAAATCTTTATTTATTAAAAGAAAGTTTTATAATCCATTCAATCTCCCTGAGGCAGCTCCATGCCTCAGGGAGATTGCTGCGCGCAAGCCCCAACTCTCCCTCCTCCCCCCCCCCCCCCGCCCCGCCCGCACAGGTAGCTGGGCGCTACCAGCCGCGTGTTACACTGGACAGGCCTTAATTGGCCCACCCATGTAAAATGACGGCGCGCAGCTGATCGCAGGTGGTGATCGGCTCCGTGTCCGCTCCTGCCCACCATAGGAAAAACTCTCCCTCTTATACTGTAAATGCAACTTTTTCACAAAATATCGCCGCATATCTCCTTTAACAAACCACTTAATTTGTTTAAAAGTAACGCACTGATAAGCCAAGTTACTCTTTGGAACATTAGCCTACAACTGCTTAACATGATCATATAACATTCTTACCTGCTACATTAACATAGCTGTTAACCCATTTAAAATACCTAGTAGTGTGAGGAATGCCATGTGAACACATTAAGCACTCTCCAGCAACGATATAATTTCCAGGCTCTAATGAAGATGGAGTTTATCTAATCAATAAGAAGGACCTTCACTATGCACTGTTATGTGCAGCCTTTGTCACTTTTCTTTTTGTGTGATCAGTTCTATTTTCAGTGCTGGACGTTTCTTCTATGTTAATCTACCCTTTGTTTTCACCCGTGTGTTAAGATGGATTGCTTGGGATGGGAAACAGCTGGAATAGTATCTGTCCAACAGAAACCTGATTTACTAGTATCCCAAACTTAAGCCAGCATTCTTAAGCAGCATTAGCTAATAAAACACTTTGCGATCTGCTGAACAAAAACAGTAAAATGAGTCAGCACATAAATTGAGTAACTGCATTTGACACGTGGGATGTAGGTTTTCTCGGCGGGGGAGGATTGTGTTGTCTGCTGCATTTCACGGTTTAAAAATACACCAAGTTCTCTTAAGGGGCTGTTATCTCAGCAACTAAAAATTGCATCAACATGGCAGCAACTAAAAATTGCATCTACACAGCACCTTTAAAATATTAAAACATCTCAAAGTGCTTCACATTAACGATATCAGATAAAATTTGACACTGAGCCATATTAGGATATATCAGTTGTGAAGAAGAGTCATGTTGGACTCAAAACTTTAACTGTTTCTCTCTCTACAGATGCTACTGGACCTGCTGAGTTTTTCCAGCACTTTCTGTTTTTATTTAGGACAGGTGACCAAAAGTTTGGTCAAAGAGGTAATTTTTAAGGAGCATTTTAAAGGAGGAGCGAGAGATAGAGAGGTTTAGGGAGGGAATTCCAGAGGTTAGGGCCTCAGCCGCTGAAGGCATGGCCAGCTAGTGGTGTGGCAAAAGAAGTCAGGGTATGCACAGGAGGTCAGAGGAATGCAGAGTCCTTGTAGGATTGTAAGGTTGGAGGATCACCACAAAGCTAGAAGGGAACCACTATGAATTGTTCACAGTAACAATATTATACCAAGTGCCAAGGAAGGTTTGCATTCCAGTCGGCTTGAATGTACTGGAAATCAGCTAGGTTTACCATTATTGGTCCTTATCAGAATAAATATTTTTCATGACAATGCAATTGCTAATGTGTTTCAGATTACATAGAATTAGGTAGAGTTCAAAGCACAGAAACAGGTAATTTGGTCCAATCGGTTTAAGCCAATATTGGTGCTCCACAAAACTCCTCCCATTTTACTTTATCTAACCTTATCTACTTATCCGTAAATTTCTTGCTCCCATGTACTTATCTAGATTCCCCTCAAAACTTTTTATTGACCCAGTGATTTTTTGAAAGTCATTGACTCTTTAAATAACAATCCATTTTCCCTGACTAAAATGACCTAAAATGGATCTGCAGCTTTCCCCGATGAATCTGATTTTAAAAATGTCATGGACCTGTACAACAAGTTCTCACCAGCTCCACAAGGCACCTCCACAAAGGAACAACAGCCTGATTTGGGAGGAAGCATTGGAGATCGCGCTGCACACCAAGCACCGCAACTATAGATCATAGACTGCCATCTGGATACATTAGGCTTGGCCCTGTGTGCATCTGCCTAGGAATCCCAAGAAAATCCAAACCCAACGTCACCTTCAAACCCACCCCAACCACGTCCCCAACCACAAGCTTATTCCCAACCCCTGCCCCATCGCCATCTGCAACCCCATCCCAAACCATCCACATCCCCATCCACAACCACATGCCCAGCTCCAAAACCAACAAACACATCAACACCCCCAACTCCAAACCCTAACCTCAAACCCAATTGCATCCCCATCCTCCACTCCCAATGCAAACTGAGCCTCAACACCATCCACAATCCAACCTCAGATAACAAACACATTATCAGACCATCCTTTTATAAATAAGGCACTCTGATTCTTGAGCATATTTATGTTTATAGATGTGCAGTTATGCCAACACACAAGGCTTCTATAGATTATCTGTAAGCATACTGCACAGCTGCAACTGGATGTGGATCAGTATTGAATTCTGAAATGATGATTTCAAGTAGTTTAGAAGGGTGAAATTTGGCCCATTGTGTCTCTGCCAGCTCTTTGCAAGCGCCATCCAATGCATCCCAGACTCCTGCTCTTTCCCTATTGTTCCTTTTAAAGTGTATATCCAGTTTTCTTTTGAAAGTTGTTACTGAAACTGCTTCCATCACCCTTCCAGGCAGTGCATTCAATATCACAACAATTTGTTGCTTAAAAAACTCTCCTTATCTCCCCTCTTTTTCTTTTGCCTATTATCTTAAATCTGTGGCCTCTGGTTACTGTTTCTCCTGTCAGTGGAAACATTTTTGCCCATGAACACTTATGAATACCTCATATCATTTTAAATGATTCTGTTAAATATACCCTTAACTTGCTCTGTTCCAAGAAAAACAGCCCCAGTTTCTTTGAAAAAGATTGTACCAAAACCATATCGCTTTTTATCAACAATGTGTCAGCAGCGTACTTGACAGGCAGAATATTTACAGAGAACACTGGTGTTATCCATGAAGTGAAGTTACATTGTAGGGACTAGGAGATTAAAACCTTGGTTAAAGAAAGACTTGCATTTATAACGCATCTTTCATGATCTCAGGATGTCCCAAAGTGCTTTATAGTCAATTAACTACTTTTGAAGTTGTAGTCATTGTTGTAATGTAGGAACCTCAGCAGCCAATTTTTGAACAGCAAGTTCCCACAAACAGTAATATGATAATGACCAGATAACCTGTTTTAGTGATGTTGGTTGAGGGATAAATCTTGGCCAGAACGCTAGGAGAACTCCCCTTCTCTTTTTTGAATGGCGCTATGGGATCTTTTAAGTCCACCTCTGTTTAACATGTAATTTAAAAGATGTTGGGCAGAATCTTCTGTTCTGGAGACTAAATCCGGTGACAGGCAGGAAAGTTGGCGCGATTCCCACTGGGATGGCTGAGCATGTGCAATCTTCCGCTTTTCAGCTCATTAATTATACATCCGTGAGAAGCTTGGCGAATCTGGTGGCGCCGTTACCTCATGGGGTCAAAGGTTCTGGAGCTATATTTAAACGGCACCTGGACAGCCATTCATTCACTGCAGGCCAGGAGCTCCAGATTCTGCATCAATCAGAATGTCTAAGAGAAAAAAGCAATCGTCGGCCTCACAGTTTAGCAACACCGCCCTGGAGACTCTCCTCCAGGCCATCCAGGAAAGGCAGGAGGTGCTCCTTCCAAGGGATGGGAACAGGAATCCCTCCCACCTGACCACACTGGCCTGGGAAGAGGTGGCTGGGGTGGTTAGTGGCCATGGGGCCCAAAAAAAGGGCCGGCCTGCAGTGCAGGAAGAGAATAAATGATCTGCTGTGCTCCGCCAGGGTAAGTGAAACATCTACTCACTGCAAACTCACTATCTCATAAGTGCATCTGGCAGTGTAAGGGTTGGAATGCACAGGGCTGGCACAAATGACTAGCAGATGGGATATCAGCACTGAATGTGTGCCAGCCACCTTAAGCTCTCCATCTCATATTAGTGGCTGGACACATGGATTCTTAATCACTTACTGGGGAGGGATCAGCAGTGACATTAGGTATGCATGCTTCTGAACTGCGCATTCACCTCGTGGCCTCACAATCATTCCTGTCTTTCTGCAGGACAAAATATCCCATAACAAGAGAGAGCGTGCAAAAATCAGAGGTGGCACCCTGGAAATCCACCCCCTCAGTACATTCGAGGAACAGGCCGCTGAGCTGGCAGGAGAGGAGAGACACCATGCCTGTGCAGAAGGTGTGATCGGCCTCCACCAACAACCGAGTGAGGATGCATCCAGTATCTATCTGCAATATGCTGGCATTGACTGTGAGTAATCTTCAATGTATGTGCCTACTTAGTCAATCACTAAATCTTTCTTTTCTCAATTCCAGGTACCAGCAAGAAAATGAGGAGGACATCACCATCCAGGCGCCACAGCCCCAGCCCCCAGGCCACCTCTGAGGTGGAAGCCGTAGTATCCTCAGAGGGAGCACCATCATTGCGTTCACCTGCACCCTCCACCAGTGCAGATACACACATCTTGGTGGGACTTAGTTCTAGAGCAGGCTTGGGTTCGTAATCTGGTGATCGCCTCACAAACAGGGAACCACAGCTGGTGGAGGCAGTAGCAGCTGAGGCCTCTGACACTCAAGTGGACTGCTGGAGACCAGGCCCCTTCTGAGTCCGAGTACAAAGATGAGCCTCTGAACTTGGCCCTAAGAGACCTCTTGGAGATGCAGAAACAGGCAGGGGAACATAGGCAGAGTTGTCAGAGGTCATCCACAGATTAGACTGAAGGCTGGAGGAGTCTGTCCATGTTCTGTCTGCTGTCATGGCTCTGGCATGCAAGCACATCAAATTCTCCATGAAAGAGTGGTGGCCGCGTTGGAGACCCAGATCCCGCGGTTTCTGCCAGATTTGCACTCGGACCTGCACATCGTTGCTCTAGCCATGGGTATGTTCCAACAGCTAGCTAGGTGAGAGGGGACCAGGCACCTCGACCTTCCTCCAGGTGCTCCTTCTTAAGGAGTCAGGCAAGGGCTATCAGGCACCCACTGGGAGGAGTGCCAGCCAGGCACTTTGGGGGCATCCACCCAGGACACTCCAAGGGTGCCTTGCTTCTCCACTTCCCCTCTGCCAGTGACCCCATCAACCCCAGCAGGTCAGGCGAAAGCACACCTGCACCTGAGCAGGACCCCTTTAGCAGCAAGCCAGATACCTCAAGGCCTTGGGCCATCAGAGGACACCTGCCAAAGTCATCTCAGACAACAGGACGTAGCAGTCAATGGACTGCCTGTGCCTCAGCTGCAGATGTTGGGGCTGCACCTAGACCTAGTGGTAGGGTTCAAAAAATTAAGAATTGAATGCACACTGGTGGCACAGGTGTTCACTCATTGTGTATAGATGTCTCTTTTGTAAAAATATGTTGAATCTATCCATCTTCAAGTATCATGGCTTCCATTTTTATTCAATTTACTTCAAAGTTTCATGGTCATTTAAGGGTCCAGGATGTTGCCCCCAAAGAAGTTCCATCAAGAACTTCAACTGCTTCAGTTCTCCCACATTTTCACCAGAGTGTGTCATCTATAATTCTACATCAACAACATTGGGCAATACACATAATATGTGACGGTGCTGCCTGGCCAATACTCCTGTCAGCTATCATAGGTTACCATGCTTTGGCCTCGGAAGAAGTGCTCATTGAGGTTATTGATTTTACTGCTGCTGTTTTGCTAATGTCAGTTTGTGGATGGCACGAGTAATTGCCGCGATTTAAATTAGAATCGTTTGTCTAATGTGTCGTTTAGAATGATTTTTCATGTGTGAGAAACTTTCTGAGCACTGTAATGCTAACCTTCGAAGCCCATAGGCTTCTATGCCTGTCTGGAGGAAGCTGTAGTGTTCACATTTAATGCTGAATGGCCTTCTTTAGTGATTTGTCATTCTCTGCGAGAATTAGGCAGATGGGCACCTTAGCCTTGACTGCAAGAGGATTAGAGTGTATGAATTAAGAGGTGTGTGTTCATCTTGATGAAGCTGTTTCCTGAGCTTGCAAGGGTTTCAGTAGTCTTTGGATACTTGACTCGAATTGGAAATCATTGCACGACAGGGCATTCAGAGACTTAGGGCAGAGAGACAGGAGTGGCCTCATGTGCTGCACCGTCTTGAGGATTGTGATGCAAAGCCAACTCTCTTAAGGCCACAGGTTCCAAGCAGAAAACAATTCCTCAGTGGCTGGTATATCCAAAATGACTGCTCAAGATATTGCCCTAATGCAAAGGTCATCGAGGACAGAAACTTTTCAGGCTTCTGACAATTGCAGGGTCCTGAGTGGTTGCACCTCAGCACACTTTTGTCCTGCTGAGACAATCTCAGTGAGGACAATGCAAACAAACCTTGAACCTTAACTGCATGATCAAGATACTAATGCTTATTGTTTCATGATGTCCTAATGGTGATTGGCTAGCATTAGCGAGATGATGCCTCATCATTCTGCATTGAGGAGAGCTGGTGATGAGACATATGGTGCTCTCATGATGCTGCTCACTGTCTGGTTATGCCAGAAAGAGTGATATGTGTGGTCGGCCCATCTTATTGAGCAGGTGTCAAACTGTCATGAGTGCATCCCTGGGTAATTTGGAATTGCAGCCGTTTATAAGCTGCCGTGACTGCTCCTCTGTTTCTCCATCAGGCAACCCTTCCCACTTCACAGCTCTAGGTTGTGCAGGGCGCAGCAGACAAAGATGATCTGGGACACTCTCCATGGCGAGTAATGCAGAGCCCTATCTGAGTGGTCCAAACATTGGCAACGCATCTTCAGGAGACCTATCATCTGCTCCATCAGGACCTGGTGGCAGAATGTGCAGCATTGTATCTCGCTTCAGCCACACTAATTTCAGTGGACAACGAACGGGTGTCTTCAGTCACGTGTCCTGGGGGAATCCCTTGTCCCTGAGGAACTAGCCTTGTAAGCGCTGAGATTCCTCAAATATCTGTGGCACCTGCAAGTATGTCAAGATTTAAGAATAAGACATATGATGTATCATATGTATCATATATGATACCATGACAAATATATGCAGGATTTTCCTTCAGTGATCACAGATTAGCTGGATGTTCAGAGAGTGAAATCCTTTTCAATTGATGAATCTTGTGGGCTGCTGCCAGGGAGCTCTTGTGTGTAGTCAATGACACCCTGCACTTGGGGGAAACTGGATATCACTGTGAATCCCACAGCTCTGGTAGCCTGGTTTTCAGCATCCATGTAGAATGGACATACTGATGTGCTCTAGTGAAATGGCCAACTATCACCTTTATGCATTCGTGTGTCGTCGATTTGGAAATACCGCAAAGGTCCCCAGTGGAATCCTGGAAGGACCAACTGGCAAAAAGGCTCAGTGCGGCAGTTGCCTGTCAAAGCCACTGGCATGGGATGCCCTCCAAGACCTTGTGGCATAAGTTCTTTATGGAGAAGGCTGCAAATGTGAGCCACCACATCCCTGAACAATTGAGGATGCCTGTGACATTGTCTTTTGCTTATCTCCATACATGAACAGTGTCTTCAATATACCTGTGTTTGGGCCACTGGTCTTGTTGCATTTGCCCCCTTTCGGGAGTACCTTGGACCTCTTGGGGCCCCGCTCCCTCTTGCAGTTCATGCTGCTGCGTATCCTGGACCAGTGCCAATCGGTGCTGGGCCCTTCTTCTCCTCATTCATCTTAGAGCTATAAACAAGGCAGGGTTGCCTGCAGCCTGCATTCCCCATTCCTCTTTGTATCTGTCATTGAATACATTTGAGAATTTATTTAAGCTTTCTCTTGACAGGTTTCCCTCCATCTCCAAGCCAGGAGGCCAGTGCAAAGCCATTGGCCTGGCCTCCATCCAGACGGCATCCCCCAGACCACTCCTTGCAGGTGAGGCACATCCTGGAGGAACACAGGTGGCTGATACTGCCCTTCACACATGACTGCCCATGCACAAATAGGGCCTTGATCAGGGTGATTACAGCCATGTGCAAGCCCCTCCAATAGGCAATTGTCAGCTTGCCTCCATTGACACTGTATATAGAGAACTTAGCCTTGCCATAATGTCTAAACTTTAAGCATTGTGCCTTGTCAGCCATGACCATTTAACTGGGATTAGTGAAGCTTGGGGTGTGCATCTAGCTGCTGTCCAGCAGCCATAGCCCTTGAATGACTTCATCTCCATCTCCATCTCTTTTTACATGTCTCTGTCAGGAACAGATAGCCAATCATACCTACTCAAATGTAGCCCCAAATTTTAATGAATTTCCACATGAATGTGCCCCAGTAGTCAAAGTGCAATGTTCCTTCAATTGACATTTGACCCTCGAAACCTGAGCCTTGTTCTTTGTGGTTTGAGTAAATGATTAATAGGGTGCCCCTTCACTCAGCCCAAAAGTGGAGTCATTAACTCCTCCCACATGCTTTGAAACCCCTCCCACATTGTTTATTCATACTTGTTTTTCCAACTATGTCATTACTGAGTAAAGGGAAAGGTGTTGTCCTGACTTCTGTGAGTGTGACCAGCACCTTCCAATCTCCCCATGTCATCCACCAAGTTCTTCCCATCCTTCTCCACAGTCACCACCTGATTTCATTTCATGCTGTGACCATCCAACCTCTCCCCATTACCCCTGACCCCATTATAATTTATATGGATATTACTATTCCCCCCGCCATTCCTTCAATTTTGATGTCCCCATGCCCTTCGTTAATCTGACCCCTTCCCTTCTCGAAGCCACCTGCACCCATACTTACAGAGACTCTTCCATCTCCTTAAAATTGCCACTGTACCGAATCCAAACACCTTCCCTGAATGTGACTGTGCCCTCTGCATCCCAGTACCATGCCTCGAATCCCCAGGACCAGATGCCTTAGATGACTGATCACGTCCTACACATAATTCTGTGCATGGCTGTCACTGTCCAGAGATGCCTCCCCCTGCCCAAGAACAGAACCAAGACATGGTGCCACGTAGAGCCCTCTAACATGCCCCTGACAGTGTGGCCTCATTCCCCGGACAGTCTCTTAAATATGGCCTGCCCCCCCACCACCCCCAGTCTTTCACCCTTCCCATCGAGCTTTCTGGTTCTACACCTTCCACTTATTTCTGCATCTCAACCTTCCTGTATGGTTCCCCCCCCCACCCCAACCCTGTATAGTCCTGCCTCCGTCTCACTCCTCCCCACTGGTAATGCCTCCCGTGCCAAACCTTGGTGCAATTTGTGTTAATGGCACCTGATTTGTATCAGTGACGGTTTGAAAGGAAGGTGAAAGCAGCATCTACTGACCACCAAGGCATGAATGAAGTGAAGTGCACACCACTTATATACAGTCGTAATACAGAACGTTCTAGTTAGCCGCTGGCATGGAATTTAATTGGACGGGGAACATGATTCCAGTGAGTTGGCCTTTTAATGAGCATTCATGACTTGCTAATGAATAAAATTGGGGTTCCTGGCATTACTCAGTGAGAAAATGGACCCACTTTGAAAGTCAGGAGAACAAAATTGCAAACTATTTTCCCTCTGTCGGGAAACTAATTTTTTGATTCACACCAAATTAAGTGCCCCTGCCCGCCATGATTCCTGCTGCAGGTGGGATTGGAGGATTCTGCATATCATCTCCAATAGTGCAGCAGTACTGCACTGTGTCAGTCTAGATTATGTGTTTAAGGCCTGAATCTTCTGGTTGGCGTGCAAAATGATGCGTGGTGACTTCGGGCATGCACCCTGGCGTCACCATGCGTCATTCCGATCTTAACATTGACAGGTGTTTTGGAGTCGTGGTCACACCCAAGCTACACAGACAGATAAATGGGTGACCACTAGAAGGGGCAGGCAGTCAGTGCAGAAATCCCCTGTGGCTGTCCCCCTCTCTAAAAGGTATAGGGGGGGTCAAAGCACAGAAGAGCAATTGTCATAGGGGACTCTATAGTCAGTGGCTCAGATAGGTGCTTCTGTGGTCGTGAAAGAGACACCAGGATGGTATGTTGCCTCCCTGGTGCCAGGGTCCAGGATGTCTCTGATCGGGTATGGGACATTCTGAAGGGGGAGGGAGAACAGCCAGAGGTCGTGGTACACATTGGTACTAACGACATAGGCAGGAAGAGTGAAGAGGTCCTGCAGCGGGAGTTCAGGGAGTTGGGCAGAAAGTTAAAAAACAGGACCTCTAGGGTTGTAATCTCAGGATTACTCCCTGTGCCACATGCCAGTGAGGCTAGAAATAGGAAGAGAGTGCAGCTAAATACGTGGCTGAACAGATGGTGTAGGAGGGAGGATTTCCAATATTTGGATCAGTGGGATCTCTTCCGGGGCAGCTGGGACCTCTATAAGAAGGACAGGTTGCATCTAAACTGGAGGGGCACCAATATCCTGGCTGCGAGGTTTGCTGGTGTCACTCGGAAGGGTTTAAACAGGTATGTCAGGGGGGTGGGAACCAGAGCAATAGGTCAGCAAGTGAAATAAAAGACTGGGAACCAGTGAATATGGCCAGTAGGACTAAGAGGAAGGGCAGGCAGGGAGAAATTACTGAACACAGTGGGAGTTGGGGTCTGAAATGCATTTGTTTCAATGCGAGAAGTATAACAGGCAAGGCAGATGAGCTTAGAGCTTGGATTAGTACCTGTGACTATGATGTTATTACTATTACAGAGACTTGGTTGAAGGATTGGCAGATAAACGTTCCAGGTTTTAGATGTTTCAGGCAGGATAGAGAGGGATGTAGAAGAGGTGGGGGAGTTGCACTGCTGGTTAAGGGGAATATCACAGCTGTACAACAGGAGGACACCTCGGTGGGCTCTTGCAGCAAGGCAATATGGGTAGAGCTCCGGAATAGGAAGGGGGCAGTCACAATGCTGGGGGTTTACTATAGACCTCCCAAATGCCAGCGGGAGATTGAGGAACAGTTATGTAGGCAGATTTTGGAAAGGTGTAAAAGCAATGTGGTGGGTGATTTTAACTTTCCCTCTGTTGACTGGGAATCAATTAGTGCTAGGGGTTTGGTTGGTGCAGAATTTGTAAGGTGCATCCAGGAGGGCTTCCTGAGACAATATGTAGATAGTCCAACTAGAGAAGGGGCAATACTGGACCTGGTATTAGGGAATGAACCCGGCCAGTTGGTCGAAGTTTCAGTAGGGGAGCATTTCGGGAAAAGTGACCATAATTCAGTAAGTTTCAAGGTACTGGTGGATAAGGAAAACAGGAGTCCTCGGGTTAAGGTGCTTAATTGGGGGAAGGCTAATTATAACATTATTAGGCAGGAACTGAGGAATCTAGACTGAAGGCGGATGTTTGAGGGCAAATCAACAACTGACATGTGGAGGGCTTTCAAACGTCAGTTGATAAGAATTCAGGACCAGCACATTCCTGCTAGGATGAAGGATAAGCATGGCAAGTTTCAGAAACCTTGGATAACGAAGGATATTGTGAGATTAGTCAAAAAGAAAAGGGAAGCATTCATAAGGGCTAGAAGGCTGGGAACAGATGAAGCCTGTGGAGAATATAAAGAAAGTAGGAAGAAACTTAAGCAAGGAGTCAGGAGGGCTAAAAGGGGTCATGAAAAGTCACTGGCAACCAGGATTAAGGAAAATTCCAAGGCCTTTTATACATATGTAAAAAGTAAGAGGGTGGCTAGGGAAAGGGTGGGCCCACTCAGGGACAGAGGTGGGAATCTGTGTGCAGAGCCAGAAGAAATGGGAGAGATACTAAATGAGTACTTCTCATCAGTATTCACCAAAGAGAAGGACTTAGCGGTTGATTTGTCTAGGGAATAGTGTGTAGATGGCCTGGATCATGTTGAGATCAAAAAAGAGGAGATGTTAGGCGTCCTGAAGAATATTAAGGTGGATGAGTCTCCGGGCCAGATGGGATCTACCCCAGAGTACTGAGGGAGGCAAGGGAGGAGATTGCTGGGGCCTTGACAGAAATCTTTGTATCCTCACTGGCTACGGGTGAGGTCCCAGAGGACTGGAGAATGGCCAATGTTGTTCCATTGTTTAAGAAGGGTAGCAGGGATAATCCAGGAAATTACAGGCCGGTGAGCCTTACGTCAGTGGTAGGGAAATTATTGGAGAAGATACTTCGTGACAGGATTTACTACCATTTGGAAGCAAATGGGCGTATTAGTGAGAGGCAGCATGGTTTTGTGAAGGGGTGGTCACTTCTCACTAACTTGATCGAATTTTTTGATGAAGTGATAAAGATGATCGACAATGGAAGGGCAGTGGATGTTATATACATGGATTTCAGTAAGGCCTTTGACAAGGTCCCTCATGGCAGATGGTAAAGTCGCTTGGGATCAGAGGTGAGCTGGCAAGATGGATACAGAATTAGCTAGAAGACGGAGGGTAGCAGTGGAAGGGAGCTTTTCTGAATGGAGAGCTGTGCCAAGTGGAGTTCGACAGGGATCAGTGAAAAGGATTGTCAAAGGTTACAACAGGATATAGATCGGTTAGAGACTTGGGCGGAGAAATGGCAGATGGAGTTTAATCTGGACAAATGCGAGGTAATGCATTTTGGAAGATCTAATAC